>NC_056434.1:39122484-39422484 GCF_018296145.1 Oncorhynchus tshawytscha | reverse complement strand
GGACCACTTCCTGTCCCACTACTTGGTTTGCAAAAAGAGCTCATCTCTTTCCCAATTTGACATTCCATGATTCCTCAAATCCGGTCTCCTCACCTTCTTCTCAGAACACATTGTAGGAAAAGGTCAGGAGGGGAGGGACTGTGTTCTGATCGAAAACACTCAAACTGTAGTAGGAAATTATGGGTCTGACACTCGGGAAACACATCAACCACATTAACCCAAACACATGATAGAGATCTGTTAGCGATACGGCATAAACTACACACCATCTCACACTTGGACACACGCAGCCCCCTCCTGGGGGGGGGCAATCCATTCAGTGCCATATTCTGACTTTTACACAGGCAAGCAACTCTTGCACTGCTTCCAATAGCCTAATTTGTGCTTTAGACCAAAGTTCGCACGGATTACGCAAGTCGAAATCACATCCACTTGCAGTGAGTTGTCAGAAGAAAAAAAACACACAATAGAAAGAAAAATCTAACTTGGCGAGAGAAACCACATAAATGAGAATAGGACCTGGTAGTTCGGCTGCTCTTAAGTGCATTAGTTACTGTTGTCCTCCGGCTTGTGGGATTGGAGCCCCTAAATAGTATTTCTTATTGGTCTGTCCACACCGGTAACATACTAGCGGTGCCCAATGAATGAATGAATGTATGTATGTATGTATGTATGTATGTATGTATGTATGTATGTATGTATGTATGTATGTATGTATGTATGTATGTATGTATGTATGTATATGTATGTATGTATAAGGGAGAATTAGAAGGCTGCTTCAGAACAGCACACGCTGTCTCCATGCCAAAAGAGAGCTGGAGGAGAAAATACAGCGAACAAACAAGTCAGCTTAAATTCACTTCAGCAGAGTTTGCTAGTTGCGATGACCTTCTGAAAAGAACAGAAAAGTGGATAAATCTCTTTTTTTTGTCCTTTATGCCATAATGCTTTCAACAGTAATGGAGACAGGATACTGAAGAAATACAGCGTCGGGCGCAAGAAGGCAGAGAACCAAACAACAAATACGTCTTAATGCAAAAAACAGCCAGAGACGGCCAGATTGAAACACAATAACCAACTGTGCAAACAAGGACCTTTTTCCCAGCCCAACCTCTTTTTTTGTTGTCCCAATTCAAACTGCACTTTTGGTTGTGTATGATTCTGGTTTTGATTGGATAATGAAAAGATACAGGGCAATAAGACAATTGTTAGAAAACAAAAGAAAGTATATTTGTTTTGTTAACTTGTACACAACCCTTCGGTCTTCAACGGTTAAAAGGTTGACTGTGCAATTGATCTGAAATAATGAATTATGTTGTAACCCAGGTCTCTGGCACTGGGTAGTGTGTGTGTGCACATTTATCTAAGTGCATGAATGCATGTTTTGTCAAAGAGCTCTGTTTCACTGCAACCCACAAACACACAAAGACCTACAAGCACATACAAACACTTTTATGAGGTACCGCTCAAATAAATCAGAGGCACCACTCCAATCTGTTTTCTATCAGTCCCAATAGAATCACTCATATCCTCTCAGATCTAACGTGTAAAAAGAAAAGAATAGGAAAAATAAACGTTTGGAGTTTGAGAGGTTGGAACTTCCTCCCTGCTTTATAGGCCGTCAACAACATCTGCAGCAGCTCTCCTGAGCCAGTCAGGACAGATGTGGGGGGGGCATCAGGACACAGAGGGAGCAGCTGGAGTTGATGCTCTGAGTCCCCTTTCCTACTCAATCCTTCCAAAAGTCTGTCAGTCAGTCTGCTGTATCCCTCCATAGAATACGATGCTCAGATGTAAACCCAACACTCAGTCACACTGAAGATCCTCTATTAGTTAAGCCTACCCCTGAAGCGTCAGTTGAAAAATACCCTCTCCAAGTCAACTCAGATACAGTGGGGCAAAAAAGTATTTAGTCAGCCACCAATTGTGCAAGTTCTCCCACTTAAAAAGATGAGAGGCCTGTAATTTTCATCATAGGTACACTTCAACTACGACAGACAAAATTAGAGAAAAAAAATCCAGAAAATCACATTGTAGGATTTTTAATGAATGTATTTGCAAATTATGGTGGAAAATAAGTATTTGTTTACCTACAAACAAGCAATATTTCTGGCTCTCACAGACCTGTAACAACTTCTTTAAGAGGCTCCTCTTGTCCTCCACTCGTTACCTGTATTAATGGCACCTGTTTGAACTTGTCATCAGTATAAAAGACACCTGTCCACAACCTCAAACAGTCACACTCCAAACTCCACTATGGCCAAGACCAAAGAGCTGTCAAAGGACACCAGAAACAAAATTCTAGACCTGCACCAGGCTGGGAAGACTGAATCTGCAATAGGTAAGCAGCTTGGATTGAAGAAATCAACTGTGGGAGCAATTATTAGGAAATGGAAGATATACAAGACCACTGATAATCTCCCTCGATCTGGGGCTCCACGCAAGATCTCACCCCGTGGGGTCAAAATGATCACAAGAACGGTGAGCAAAAATCCCAGAACCACGCGGGGGGACCTAGTGAATGACCTGCAGAGAGCTGGGACCAAAGTAACAAAGCCTACCATCAGTAACACACTACGCCGCCAGGGACTCAAATCCTGCAGTGCCAGACGTGTCCCCCTGCTTAAGCCAGTACATGTCCAGGCCCGTCTGAAGTTTGCTAGAGAGCATTTGGATGATCCAGAAGAAGATTGGGAGAATGTCATATGGCCAGATAAAACCAAAATATAACTTTTTGGTAAAAACTCAACTCATCGTGTTTGGAGGACAAAGAATGCTGAGTTGCATCCAAAGAACACCATACCTACTGTGAAGCATGGGGGTGGAAACATCATGCTTTGGGGCTGTTTTTCTGCAAAGGGACCAGGACGACTGATCCGTGAAAAGGAAAGAATGAATGGGGCCATGTATCGTGAGATTTTGAGTGAAAACCTCCTTCCATCAGCAAGGGCATTGATGATGAAACGTGGCTGGATCTTTCAGCATGACAATGATCCCAAACACACCGCCCGGGCAACGAAGGAGTGGCTTCATAAGAAGCATTTCAAGGTCCTGGAGTGGCCTAGCCAGTCTCCAGATCTCAACCACATAGAAAATCTTTGGAGGGAGTTGAAAGTCCATGTTGCCCAGCAACAACCCCAAAACATCACTGCTCTAGAGGAGATCTGCATGGAGGAATGGGCCAAAATACCAGCAACAGTGTGTGAAAACCTTGTGAAGACTTACAGAAAACGTTTGACCTCTGTCATTGCCAACAAAGGGTATATAACAAAGTATTGAGATAAACTTTTGTTATTGACCAAATACTTATATTCCACCATAATTTGCAAATAAATTCATTAAAAATCCTACAATTTTTCCTACGATTTTTTTTTCTCATTTTGTCTGTCATAGTTGAAGTGTACCTATGATGAAAATTACAGGCCTCTCTCATCTTTTTAAGTGGGAGAACGTGCACAAATGGTGGCTGACTAAATACTTTTTTGCCCCACTGTACATTTTTGTACGTTTGAATGTTGCAGTAGCAGAGTAGGACCTTTCTTCTGGTTGGTGCTTTAGCATTTGAGCGAGCAAGAAAGAGAACTGAGGGTTTTCAGTGAATTTATGCAAATCACAAGGCTCATTGTAATTTCCTGCTTAGCAGGAAAATCTCAGCGACATCAGAGTGATCAAAATAAGATAGCACATCTGTACAGTCTCCACAGCTGGAAAGAGAGCGCCCTGAAATCCACCTGTCATCATCTCCACAACTTTAATATTTTGCTTTGCTTATGAGTGGAATGCCTACCGGAGCTAATCAGTTCAAGTCAAAGAACTAACTAAGGCCAGGAGTTTTTCCTAACCACGTAACCTGACCAGGAAAAACATGTAGATAACTACAGTAGGTAGGCTCAAGGTTTTTTATTATTTATTTATTTTAATCGTCAGGTGGCAAGGGAAAAACTCCTGGCACTATCATGTAACCACCATCTTAATATTCAAGAGAGGAGGCGGCAAGGAGTTAGGATGTGAGGAGTCGCAGAAATACAAATGAAAATAAAGCCCTAACCTTTGTAAATCTGTCCTAAAAGGCACTTACTCCCCACACTCTCTGCTGCATCTACTGTTTCTCCTCCACCCACTCGATGACACCATTCCTAAACACAGGCTTGACACCTCCATTAACACTAACCCTGCTTTATATTATTTTCTTTCTCTCCTCCAACTCCCATGCCTTTCAGTAGACTACAGTTTCAGTCAAGGCTAGTGTGGTTTTGACTAAACCAGATCAGTTTGAATTCTGATCCAGGACCAGTATAATCAAAGGCCTTCGGTCGACCTCTGCGATGACTGAAATAACTTCTGTAATTTAGCAGGGCCTTTTTCTTTTAACGAGGCAGGCCCCCAGTGTACTATATACACTCGTGTCTGTTCTCTGGCTCAAAAATCGAGCTTGGCCTAGCTGATTGACAAATGCATTTTTACGAGAGCCTTTAAAATAATTATTTACAATGATCACTTTATCATGATTCTAATTAGCTTGTTTGTTTAGATGGACATGATATATATGCTGTAAGACAACAACAAAAACGTTCTGACCTCCCGGCAACCTCTGGCAACACCGCTCTGAGTGAGCCTGGGAGGGAGCGGCCGCACCCTCGCCTCCGTGCTTTCACATGCCGCCCACATGGCGCACGAAACAACTGTCTTACATGAAAGAACATCTCTGGCTTATTTACAGACGTAAATAAAAGCCTCTTTATCCTGATATAGAGGCATCATTCAGTGTTTTTACTGCTGTTTATACGAGCAGTCTTCATCAGGAAAAGAAAACAAAAGATGGACCCTTTTAAAGGGATCCCCTTCATCATCTTTGCTTGCTTGTGTCATCAAAGCGGGATGGGATGGAACATGTGTGTTTATTGGCTGTGTATTCTTAAAAGGGATAGCACATTCAAAATAGATTTTGGGGTCAAATTCCTCTTTGGCCTACACACACACCACCTTGAGTTGTGTCTGTAGGCCCGTAGTGACCGTATTCACAATAAACTGTTAACTTTTGTCACAGCCAGGGGTTAGCATGATTAGAATCATCAGAAGAAGAAAAAAATGCATGTAATTCATGGTACCGATGTTAGCAAAGCAGCCTTGCAAGTTGAAACGTCCTCAAAAACACTTCAAACTAAGTTTGGTTCCTTTTTTATTGTTTATTTGCATGCATACCTCTGTAATAGTCACTGGAATTTTGTTACGCAAAACTGGAACCATTTCCTTATGTATTCTCACACCCACATCAGTCTGTTTGCTGTAACATGGACAATAAAGTTGTATTGTGTACTTCCTTTTCTGTTGGGCACTCAGATGCAGATTGATTACAAGCTGCAAAAATCACCAGTGGCTTGATGGAACTATGATAGCATATTCAGATATTACTGCAACAAATAACATTCTTGCAGAAAAGAAAACATGGACAGGTTCTTCTCAAGTATCGACACTAAGGAAGTTACGGCTTGCAATGCAGCTTGGTTAACATCATTTGGGGGGGTGCTAATCATGCTACCTCCTGGCTGTGACAAAAGTAAACAACAGATTTTTGTCGAAGCCATCACTACTCGCCTACAGACAACTTCAAAAGGAAGAGGAATTTTCCCTTATTCATGCATTGATGTAAACGACACACCGGGGAAAATGTGACTACGGGGCCTTTCACACTTAATTGGTTTGTAGCGTTTTTTCAGAACTCTGGTGCGTTTACCCCTTTAGTTTGGTTCCTAAACAACGCACCGCACTAAACAACCCACCGTGGTTTGCTCAAAAAGGGTGATCTTGGTCCGATTCAGCGGCAGGTGAGAATGCAGTCCAGACCAAACACAGGAAAATAACCAGTATTACTAGTTGTTTGACTGCAAGCATTTGATAAAATGCATGCAGCATCATAACTTGATATCTCAGACATTCTGTGAGTAGCAGTGCATTGATGAGTGTATCCGATGCAGGTTAGGGGAGACGGGCTATAGGCTACTGAATATAATCTATTCAAGTTTAAGTTAGAGCGGCTATTGCAAATTCCTCCCTTCATGTTGTTGGAAGACAAAAGCGAAAGTAATATGAAGATTTGGACACAAGTGATGCTTCATGATAATCATAGATGGATTTAAGGTGAGCATTTGTGTCCTATTAACAAATTACTTGCATGGATAAGTGGTTTTGCTTAGGAATTGTAGTGGTTTGACAATGTAAAAGCAAAATGGGAAAATTTTAAAAATACAATCTAACAAATAAACTCTGACTCAAACTATAGCTCAAAACTATGTGTGAAAACACACTAGGTAGTAGTTATGATTAACCCCTAAATGGGGAATAGGGTGTCATTTGAGACACTAAGCCCTGCATCTTCGTGGGGTGGCTGTGGGCTAGAACCCAGCAGGAGTCTGTAGGTTGGGTGTGGTGGTGGTGCTCCAGGCACAGTGAAGTTGCTACCAGAGAAATCTGGTTCTTGTTAACACACTACCAGGGACATCAAGTACTTCTCAGCTATGCCCAGTACAAACACACACAGATGACTCTCCCCACATAGACTTGCACTGAAAAACATATACACAAACATCAAACAAAGATATGTGCACCAACACTTACACAGCAAAGCAAAGACCAACTAGGCAGACATTTTGGCATGCGATTTGTGACCTCCATCTATGATCTTGGAGATCTACAGAATGATCTGTGATCTGAGGGAAAGCCCCTTATCTTCCTCCCATAATGCCATAGGTCTATATGAGATAGTACAGGCTCCCTAAAAACAGTTCCTTTGAAACGGGATCCTCTGTTATAGTACCAGCTTTAAATCCTACACTGCTAACATGCATGTTTTATGTCCCATGTTTAATGTATCTCTGTAAGTATATCACTCAAGTTTCCAATGATCCAATTCCCTCTTCCCCATCCCCTCCATGGACATTATTTACAGGGGGAGCCATTTACTTCAACTGTCTCTCTCCCCACTCGCTCTCCCCCCTTTCTTTCCCTCCTGCATTGTGGATCCCAAAATGCTCAACAAGCTTTCCCATGATATTATCAACAACATTCTTGGACAGGGAGAAATAGGACGATTAAATGTAAATTCGGGCTGTGGTCCAGCGGTTTGATCCGGAGTGTCTTATGTTCTAAGTCTGTGTGCTTAACCCTGTGGACCTCCTAAACATCTGCTCTGTGTCAAACATTAGTGACAGTAGAGACATGGTGATTGAAGGTCCACACCTAGGCCTAATTTGTAGCAAACTCACTGCAGCCGTCTGTGAAAGGAACTGATGTCAACCTGCTATTCGAAACACACACACACACACCACACCCAACAAACAAGCACAAACTCCTACACACGTGCTTGTGAACTCTAAAAGTGCACACGCACACAAACTGCCAAATGGCATTCACTAGTTTGTGTGCAGCCATCTATCTCCTGGTGCTTTTCTTGTGTTCTCTGGGCCATGAGCTAAATTCAGTCCAGCCAGAGTCCAGCGAAGAGCCCCAGAGGGAAGCAACAGATTAGAAGCAGAGGGAGCTGAGTTCCAAACAGCCCTGCTACGATATGGTGCTGCTTCCCCTGTATCTCATCTCCCACTACCTATCCCCCCCCCCCATCCACTTATCGCTCCCGCTTTCCCCTTCCCTGTCTCTCTCTCCCTCTGGTGTACAGTATACAGCCCCTGACAGACAGATGGGCCTGGGGAAGTGAGAGGGGATTGGGGTTCTGGACAGACACCAGGACACACTGAGCCATCCGGCCAGGACCACTGATCCCTGACCCGGTTCCCACTGCTGATCCACAACAGCAGAACCTCAGGATGTTCCAGGTGTTTTACGCAACATCTGTCTGACAGGAGGTGGCCTGGTCCGAGGCTCTACAGGAGGTTGCATGGGGGGAGTGAGGGAGGGAGGGCTCACTAACCCCCATGGATTCAGAATGTTCTGGTACAGCCTCAGTGAATGACACAGACTTGGAAGAAGTTGCCAGTAAATTTAGAGAGTGATGTCTATGGTTATCTCCAGGAGCGAGATGTGGTTCAGCTCCCGGTGGTGTGAGGTAAGGGTGTCTAGTGTGTGTGTGTGACAGAGACCCCTCTCTCACACATTCAGTGTCCATCAGGGTATGGTTAGATCAGAGCAGAGAGGACAGAGGGCAGCAGATGAGAGGCTTCAGGAGGGCTGAGGGGGAGTGCTGCAGAAGAGTATTTCTTTATGGTTTCACAGGCCAGCCTGCTCTTCCAGCATCATGAATAAGTTATCGGACTGCTTGGATCCATAATCCAGCCCTGCCAGGACCTCAACAGCCATAGACTGGCAGTAAGCTGGCAATGAGGGATGCACACACATTCGAGCACACAAACCTACAGGCGCACACACACACACACACACACACACACACACACACACAGGGTAAGTGATATACCGTGCTGAGGTCTCTTAGTAGGCAGGAAATGTCCAGAAACTATGGCAGTCACAGTAAAGTCGCGAGGGCGGAGGGCAAGATGGGGGCCAGTCTCCGTCTGTCTAGTTTTGGCCAAAACCCTCTCTCTTAGTCTTCCCCTCTAAACCCAGAGCAGACTGTAGACCCTCACCCATTAACTAGACCTGTGATAGGGAGTCCCAATCCTCAGTATGTTACACACCACTGTAATTACTCAGGCCTATACTACAACTGTTGTGTCTGGACCATGAATACACGCCCCTTACACAAGCCACAATCCCCCAAACGACCACTATGGATCCCACCGCCACAGAAACATCAGTCACCACATGAAACATAGCATCCCCGCCGCACCTCAGAGGGCAGCGGTCAGCAGCTGTGAGGAGAGGAAGTGAGAGGTGCAGAGGGAAGCACCCAGCTTCTGCCTGACAGGGCCAGTCTATCTATAGCAGAAGGAGAGGGATGGAGAAAGGGAGGGAGGAGCGGCCCAGATAAGAGAGCAGAGGAGGGAGGGTGGAGATGTGAAAGTCTTCCAGCAGTGTGCTATAAGTTACGCTAACATAGCCTGAGTGAGCAGTATCCCACTGCACTGGGAGAACAATGACATCACAGAGACTAAGTGTAGCTGTAGCCTGCCTACTCGGAAACCGGCCTTGTAGATTGTAGCAGATTCATTCACAGGCCCAAATGGATATGCTGCAAATGAACAACCACATTTCTCTATGGTCTTTTGACAATGTATGCTATGACCTCACCATGTTCGAGCATTACCAGTGCCCAATGAACAGAACACAATCCGGAATGCAATCAAGTAGAGTTATTTGGATAAATCTGACTTCACTTATAAGTGTCTTAACTTAAACTGTCCATACACCATTCACATGCATATATTCTGTTCTGATATGTCTTCATTTCTTGTCATTTTTTTACTTTTAGATTATGTGTGTGTCAGTGGTGGTCAATGCCGTTTAAGATGAGGGAGGCCAATATTTTTTTAATGAACATAGCCTTATTTCTATTACAGCATATGTTGTTCACCCAGCTCAAAGTAACATCGATAGGTTTAGGCTACTAGATGACACTCACATTTTCACTACAACCTAGCCTGTAAATTAAAGTTTACAACGTAGGTGCGCACAGGTCTTGAGAAATTTGAGTAATCAAAGTGAGAGACCGTGACATTGATTACCGCCTTGCACACTCTTGCCTGCATCTATCTGATCTAAGTTTTAATCACCAGTCTAACAGTTGCAAACAAGAGTTTCTATTAGCGAACTGCAGGTATATTTATCCCATTTCCTCCTGTTTGCTTCCGTTTAAGAATCATTCGTCAACAGAATCTGCAGAATGAATACACCCCTACTCGCACGCAAACAATCAAGCAGTACAGTGTACAGTCAGTACGCAGTTCAGCGGGCCCAGGTTGCAATGAATTAATCAAAACGAAAACTTACCTTGACTTGGAAGAGCTCCAGTGTTGGATAGCCATAGCCAGCTAGCTAACACAGCATCCCTCTCTGTTTGAGCATGTTAAACTAGCTAGTTACATTCGCTAGCAAATGAAGTGAAATATATATATATATATATATATATATATATATATATATATATAGCTAGCTCTCTCTCTTCATTTTTGAAGAAATACATTTGTTCAAAACTGTTCAACTATTGTCCCTCTCTCACTCTGAGTCAACAACTCACCATACGTTTATGCACTGCTAGCTAGCTGTAGCTTAGGCTTTCAGTACTAGATTAATTCTCTGATCCTTTGAGTGGGTGGACAACATGCCAGTTCATTCGTTTTTTAAAATTTAATTAGGCAAGTAAGTTCAGAACAAATTCTTATTTACAATGACGGCCTACCCCCTGGGAAAAATCCTCCACTAATCCGGATGACGCTGGGCCAGTTGTGCGCCGCTCTATGGGACTACCGATCACGGCCGGTTGTGACACAGCCTGGGAACGAACCAGGGTCTGTACTGATGCCTCTAGCATTGCAGTGCCATAGACCGCTGCCCCACTCGGGAGGCCTATGCTGCAAGAGCTCTGACAGGTTGTTGGACATCCTTAGGAATTTATAATTACTGTGTAATCTATAGAAGGGGGTGAGAACCATGAGCGCCCTAGGTTTTGAATTGAAGTCAATGTACACAGAGGAGGATGGAAACTAGCTGTCCTCCAGCTACACCATAGAGTGCTGCTGAGGCTACTGTAGACATTCATTATAAAACAGTGTGTTTTGAGAAATTATTTGGTGACATGAATATATTTAGTATAGTTTTATCTAAAAAGGGTAACTAATGTTTCACTATAAAATAAATAATTAAAATGGAGAGGATGGACCTCTCCTTCCTCTTCTGAGGAGCCTCCACTGGTGTGTATTGTTATCGGTAGATATTACTGCACTGTTGGCGCTAGAAACATAAGATTTTTCTGCACCTGCGATAACATCTGCAAAACTGTGTAAGCAACCAATAAACTTTGATTTGAAGTGACTCATAAGTCAGAAGTGACTCACGCGCCATTCTTATGTGCCTTTTTATTCCGTGTGTGTGTGTGTGTGTGTGTGTGTGTGTGTGTGTGTGAGAGAGAGAATGTCTGTGTCCTTCCTTTTATTTTATCTGGGTTGCATCCATGTTCAGAGCAATTACAAACACACCACGCTCTCATATGAACAATACTGACAGAGTCAGCTAGTGCTATTCTTGTCTCACTCCCTGGGAAAACACACTAGCAAGGAGGGAAGATGCCATTGAGTCACTGTTTGTGCATGTGCGTGTGTGCCATGTGCCTGTGTCTATGTCTATATGTGTGTGGGTGTGTGAAAAGCCAGACCTGGAACACAAGGCTAGAAGAATAAGTCGGTGTGTTTGTCTTGGCGCGGGCCTCATATAATTTTACAGATACAATAAAAAATACTAGCTATTCATGGATTGCAAGTTTTGTCACAATATTGTTTTGAACGTTAGTTTTGGACTGATTCCCGACTGAGCATTCTACTCAATGCATCGTCAATGGGCACCGATGAAGATTCCATCAAAAGTTCATTACAGTGGTTTGCAAATACAATGACATTCAAAATGAGGCAATAATTAGTAGAAAAACCTTTTGATGTCACCAGATTGACTTTAGATGCAGTATAACGTTAGCTAGCTAGCTAAGATTGGGGGTAGGCCAGTTTTAGTTAGCTAACATTAGTATTGCTAGCTACAGTATTTCTGACAAACTTTGCTACTTAATGGCAACATTGCAATCTGTCAAAAGTAAATTTGACAACATGATAATGCTGGCAAAGTTGTTTCCTACTAAATATTTGGCTTGTCAACACTTTAAGGCACCACTATGGCGCCACCAACAGAGGGCAGCTTGAGAAAGTTCAAAACAATGGCGTGACAGAGGTGCAAACTATGAATAAAATTAAGGGGGAAAAGAAAAGAGGGTCTTTATTGGACAAGGCTTCCATGCTCTGCCAGGGGGATAGGACCCTGCCTCGTTAAGTACCTATAGACAGTGAGGGTACGTTCCAAATGGCACCATATTCCCTATCTAGTCAAAAGTAGTGCACTATATTATAGGGGATAGGGTGCCATTTGAGACACAGACCTAGTTAGCTACACTCTGGCACCGTGAGGGGCTCCATGATCTAAGACACACTCTGCTCTTCAATGCACTACACAGTGTGTTTACACAGAGTGGCTGGATCTAGTGTTAATGGCAGAAGGTGTTTTACAATGTCATCAGTGTGTGGGGAGGGAGGATGCATTTGATAGTCTTACATTTAATAGTTAAAACAATGAGGAACGAGCCATGACCTGACAAGTGAGATGTACTAAATAAAGCAGAAAGACGTTAACACGTTAGTACTAAATAACATTGGAAATAGAGTTGTACCACTACCGTATAACTTTTTTCTTCTTTTTTTCTGCTTTTGTTGGCTTCAAAATCAGAACCAGTACCAAATTGCAACCAGAGCCAAGATGCAAGAGAGAAACAGGAATGCTGCTGTCAGGCCCACCGGACTCAACGACCGGTTCAAATGAGGACGTGAGTGTGTCTTAGTCTCAGTGTGTGCCTTCTCCATTGTCATCGTCAAGCCAAACAACATTGGCATGACAAGAGAGCAGAAACAGACTGGCATCCAGGCTAGCTCTAAGCCAGGTAGTCTCGCAATCAACACATACTAATTTGAGAATCACCGAGTTCAATGAGTTATGGAGATACAGAGAACAGCTGGAGTTTAAGTAAATGACAAGTGATAAACTATTATATTGTGGAAAGTACCATTGGCACACATAGGGGCATTTACTCTAAACTAGCTAACCAAGTCTAGAGTTTGGAGTAGCCAGGACTGTTGGAGTTCCTTGCCTAACATTAGCTGTTCTCCAAACAATGACAGCACCTTGGAATAAGGGATGAGCTAATTGGCTGAAAAATAGCTTGGGTTTAGTAAGAGCAGAACTCAGCTGAGAAAGAGTTAACGTCACACAAATGGTGCTGTGCACACACGCACCTGTCCTCAGAAAGAAAAACAGTCTAAGGAGCGTGAGAAAGAGAGCAAGCCACTTCCTCTACAGCCAGGCTTCTAGACGATCGAGATCATGAATATGAAATAATGCCCTGGTCTGCACAGCGCCCATCTGTGATGTATGATCTGCGATCGTCACACAGCCCTGGTGCTTTGATCAGGAGGTTCCCTTTGATCCCAGAGGAAAGAACAGAGAAACAGGAAGAACAGAGCCCTCTGTCCTAAACACACCATCCTCTCCTCTATCCACAAAGAGAGGAGAGAAGGGAAGGATGGAGAGATGGAGGGGGGGAGACTGACAGGAAGTTGAGAAAGCATGCAAGACAGACAGTGAGAGAGAGGCACATAAAACAGAGAAAGAGCAAGAGAACAAGAGATTAGAAAGAAAGACATTCGAGAGACAGGAAGAGAGAGAGAGAAAGAGAGAGAGAGAGAGAGAGAGAGAGAGAGAGCCAGAGTGAGAGGCAGACCAGACAGGGATAGAGAGCTAGCTCCTCTCGGTGCGCATTTAAGGGGCCTGCAGGAAAGAGGGGGACCAGCACACCGACGTAACCCAGAAGTAATGAACAATCTGTGGGGAACCTCCTTAAAACTCCATAGGTCTTGTTCATTAGGCACCAAACTGAAGAAAACGGCCTGAAACGGAGGAGCTACCTGGACTTCACATGTTCTGTTGCAAAATGTTTTAAAGTGTTTTCCGTAATGAAGCTTGAGGATAAAGTTACTGCAGGGCGTGAAGGGACTTACCTGACCATCCCGCCCAACATGCACCTGGTGGATCTGAAGGTTCCCCTGAGAGAGAGAAGAGAGAGATCATTCAGACAGCCTGAGAGCATCACACATTTTGTAAACACACACTAATCATAGTGCATAATGAACATACCAATCACAGCATCATTCACTCACACACACACACAGCATAAACAAATCACACAGACGCCATGACATTAACAAGACCACATGAAAAACAAGCCCAATTTAGCCTATATTCCTTGTGCTGTTTTCACTCCTAATTCTATTTCATATTCAATGCTGTCTGAGCTGCCATATGGACAGGCAGCATGGTAATCTCTCCCAAATAGCCTTATTTCCTTTTCCAACATGCTGAAACCAATGGCTTTGATGAAGAGGCCCCTGTTTCTAATGAAAACGCACACTGAGCGACAGTTGGGAAAAGTGGGATTTTGTTGCTAAGCTTTGAACTCCCAAAACAAACAAAATCAGAGTGAAAAAATGTATTTTCTGGCATCTGATCACAAAGAGCAGGAAAGGCTTTCAGAGCTTGTCTTCCTCAGTTTCTCTCAAACTGTCTTCCTCCCTGTGTCTTGGTTGTACAGGTTAGGAACCTCCGTAGAATACCTGGACGATGTGTCTGCCCTATTTGCAGTGCAGGTGTGTGTGTGTGTGTGTGTGTGTGTGTACACAATGGTTGAATGTATGTGTACGTGTGTGTATGTATACGTCTACTCAAGTGTGTGCCCGTGCGCAGTGTCGCCTCAAAATAAATCTCTACCCCACATCTTATTCCAAATATTTAACTATTATGCTGAGGCAGATAATTATTTCTCAAACACTATGTAGTTCTGAGTCTGACTCTCTTAGAGCCAACCCATTGTGTGCATGTGAGGCTGTCTAGTGAGAGACACAGACCATCTGGGTATTATTTGGAAACAAATAGTATAATAACCCATGCATAGGCAGGCGGTAGATATAAACAAGCACCGTTAACATTTAACATCTGTTGACGGTGAACTCTGCCTAATGACTTTCATACTGGCTACCATTACTGACTATTAAAGTGGCCCTCAGTCACTCACTGAGATACCCGGATAGATAGACAGACAGGCTGACGGGCAGACAGAAACACTTACCTCACTGTCCTGTGTGATTTGCACCTCTTCCCCCTGTGGGACCTGGGCAATATGGAGGTGTCCCTGAGGTATCTGATAATGGAGAGAGAGAACAAGATGAGAGAACAAGATGAGCGAGAGAACAATATGAGGGAACAAGATGAGCGAGAGAACAATATGAGGGAACAAGATGAGCGAGAGAACAATATGAGAGAACGAGAAAGAGAGAGAGAGAGAACAAGAACTCACAATGTGTGTGTGGCACTGTTAACACATACATCCACTCTCACCCCTCCACCATCAGCCTCTAGTCTGAGCCCTGCTGCAGTCGCTGCCTGACAGATCCTATGCTTTACATTTCCTCCACTGCATTAGCAGCACTTGTAAATTTCAGGCTTGGCTGCATCCGCTAATACTCTGTAGAATATCAAGAGGGTAATATCTGCACAACGGTAAGCTCCCCATCATGATTCACTCTCTCCCCACTAGGCCTAGATTCAAATACTATTTGAAATCTTTCAAAATGTACATTGAGCGTTTGCTCTAGCCTGCTTGGAGTGCCAGATGGGTGGGTTTTACAGTTTAGGACTACTACATTGGACCATTAAGCCAGGCAAGCTCAATCAAACACATAAGTATTTACAATTATTTCAAATAGTTTAACCCATGTCTACTCACTAATAGATATTTTTCTCATTTTCTGACATGATAATATTGCATTGGATATTAACGCAAAACTGATCTCTCATGGACATACTAGCATCTGACCAAATTACGCAAGATTGTAGTTCTGGGTCAACCGAGATGAACACAAAACTATACTTTTCACAAATAATGATCATTTAGTTTTTTAGTCAGCGTGGGGCATGGCCAGCTTCATCACACTCTGACCTGACATAGATTATAATATGACCAGCATTTCCCGTAACGCTCTCTGCCTCTTCAAGTCTAAACATATACAACAGAGTCAAGCTGCTAGCCTGATCCCAGATCTGTTTGTGCTCTTGCCAACTATTTTGCTGTCATTGTCAAGCTAAAACAGTCTTGCTCTTCAAATAGCTTATAAACATAAACAACGTTTCCCCAATTTGACATGGCAATAACTGACACGGAGTTGGCATAAAACCACAAACAGACTGTCACTCAGGCTATCAAGCTAATGCTTCCCTCAATAACACAGGACAACCTGGTGGAAGACGTGAGATCTGATAGTAGTACAGTACTTACTCCTTAGTTGGGTTTCAATACATTTCAATGGCAGACATAACATTTACAAAGATCCTTTCCTTCATTATCACTGAAAAGGTCAAAGCACTGTCTTCATTCTAAGTGATAGTGTGGACATAGGAACAGAACAACATTGTGACTCCGTGAAGGTGCACAGGCAACAGGAAGTGATCAGAGTGATCCATGTTTTTGTCACTTCTAGATTAGACTACTGCAATGCTCTACTTTCCGGCTACCTGGATAAAGCACTAAATAAACTTCAGTTAGTGCTAAACACGCCTGCTAGAATCTTGACTAGGACCATATTACTTCAGTGTTAGCCTCTCTACACTGGCTTCCTGTTAAAGCTAGGGCTGATTTCAATGTTTTACTGCTAACCTACAAAGGATTACGTGGGCTTGCTCCTACCCATCTTTCTGATTTGGTCCTGCCGTACATACCTACTGTCTCCCTTGCTGTCTCTGCCTGACTTGCTCCCTTCTCTCCACTGGGATTCTCTGCCTCTAACCCTATTACTGGGGCTGAGTCACTGGCTTACTGGTGCTCTTCCATGCCGTCCCTAGGAGGGGTGCGTCACTTGAGTGGGTTGAGTCACTGATGTGATCTTCCTGTCCGGGTTGGAGCCCCCCTCGGGTTTGTGCCGTGGGGGAGATCTTTGTGGGCTACACTCAGCCTTGTCTCAGGATGGTAGGTTGGTGGTTGAAGATATCCCTCTAGTGGTGTGGGGGCTGTACTTTGGCAAAGTGGGTGGGGTTATATTCTGCCTGTTTGGTCCTGTCCGGGGGTATCATTGGACGGGGCCAGTGTCTCCTGACCCCTCCGGTCTCAGCCTTCAGTAATTATGCTGCAATAGTTAATGTGTCGGGGGGGATAGGGTCAGTCTGTTATATCTGGGGGAAGTCTCTCTCTCTCTGTCACACACACACACACGCACGCACACACACACACACACACACCCCCAGGACCATGCCTCAGGACTACCTGGCCTGATGACTACTTGCTGTCCCCAGTTCACGTGGTCATGCTACTGCTCCAGTTTCAACTGTTCTGCCTGCGGCTATGGAACCCTGACCTGTTCACTGGACGTGCTACCTGTCCCGGACCTGCTGGTTTGGACTCTCTCTCTACTGCACCTGCTGTCTCTAACTCTGAATGATCGGCTATGAAAAGCCAACTACAATTTACTCCTGAAGTGCTGATATGTTGCACCCTCTACAACCACTGTGATTATTATTATTTGACCCTGCTGGTCATCTATGAACATCTGACATGTTGCACCCTCTACAATCACTGTGATTATTATTATTTGAGCCTGCTGGTCATCTATGAACATCTTGGCCATGCACTGTTATAATCTCCACAAGGCACAGCCAGAAAAGGACTGGCCAAGTTTCTTCCTAGGTTCCTGCCTTTCTAGGGAGTTTTTCCTAGCCATCATGCTAAGTTGTGTGTGCGCAGGGGTTTGTGAAAAGAAGAACCGAGACCAAAGGCAGAGAAATGGGGAGCACAAAGAGGGGAAAAAGAGCAATCGAGAGAAATAGAAGACAGGGTTTAAGCCAGAGAGAAACAGGGCAGGTAAGAGAATGAGAGAGAAGGAAAAGAGGATGAGATAGAGAGAATAACCTAAATAAATCAGGGCTATAGGGCAGGATGGAGAGGAGACTGACACTCACCATTTGGACCTGTCCGTCCTCTCCTATGCGGTGGATCTGGACCTGTTGGACGGCCTGGTTGGCCAGGGTGTAGTGTAGAGTCTGCTGGGTCACCCCCTCCATGTGAGCCACCTCCGCCACAGCGCCACCCTCTGGGGAGGAAGGGCATTAGCACAGGGCAGGATGAGGCACTAGTGTAATGCAATAGAGTTAACAACAGTAAGATTGAAGATAGAAGCTACCCAGCTCAGACACAGATCTAGGACCAGATTATTGACCGACTCCCCCAGATCCATTAGGTGGAAAGGGGGGATAGCAAACTGAAATAAAAGCCCATTCACCTCTGGAGGAATACTTGGCAACAGCTCAGGCCATCTGCTGGATGATGGTGTGTGTTTATACTGTATCAATCATGTCTAAATACACAACAAGGACTCTCAAGCTAGCAGTCCAAACAGACTCATGACCCAGCGGCCAAACACAACCCCCCCGGCCTCAGTCTAAACACCCACCACTATCACACCCACGTCCCCCATCAGCCCACCATAGCTCCATCTATTATCTCATTGGGGGTGTGTGTGCTTGGTGTGTGTCATTAGTTTACACTGGTGCGTGCGTGCTCGCTTTGAGAATATGGGTTTTTGTTGCTAGATTGATGTAGGCCTACATCCCACCACACTGATCATAAAAGGGACAAAGCAGGCCTAAATGACTCATTCTCAAAATAATATTATCATGGCATATAAAACACGAGGCACAGACATCTGACTGATACAGCTCATATCATAGCAATATGTTGTATTTCCTGCCAGTAAGAGGTCCATCTTCCAACCTTCAGCATGACCACAGGTGTCTCTCAAATGGCACCCTTAATCCTATATAGTGTGCTACATTTGACCAGAGCTCTATGGGCCTTGATCAAAAGTTGTGCACTATATAGTGAATAGGGTGCCATCTGGGGCACAACCCATGAACGAGGATGGGTATGTAAATAATCCCCAGTCCAGCCATTGGCAGTGAGGCGAGAGCCTGGTGGCTCGAGGAGACTGTACTTTTGGTGTTAGCCCTCTCTCTACATTCATTAATAAATAACGGTTTAATGTTAGTTTAAATGTCGAAGCAGTTTTATTAAGGGGAGTGTGAGAGAACGTGCTCTGCAGGGTGCATGGTCTGGGAAAAGAGCAGGCTATGACTGTACACCCCTTGTGTGGGCTCACAGGATATTTGGGTTTCCCCTGCTGTCCCACTCTCTCTGGTCAAGGGTGAGAGGTGATGGATCACAGGGAGGGGAGGACAGGAGGCGTTGTTGTGTTGTGAAGATTAGAACCATCTGCTACACTCTGCATCTGCACTACTCACTGGGTTCCCTATACACCAACACTTACATAAGTGAGAGGAAAGACTAGTTTTACTATAAAGTGTGTGTGTGTGTGTGTGTGTGTGTGTGTGTGTGTGTGTGTGTGTGTGTGTGTGTGTGTGTGTGTGTGTGTGTGTGTGTGTGTGTGTGTGTGTGTGTGTGTGTGTGTGTGTGTGATGACCCCAGGTATCATGACTACCTGAGCTGCCAGGCGCGTTGGCGCTACGTCTGGAGAAGCTCTTGACTGCCAGACTCTGGCCGCGCTGCTTGCGTCTCCATGCCGTGCGACACTTGGAGTCGATGCTCTGCTTGATCCGGTACCAGTCCGACTCAGTGATGCCAAACTTATAGAACAGGTGACCTGAGGGGAACAAGGACCGAGGGCACATGTTAGGATGACTTCAGTTTAAGATGGTTAACTCACCATGGCAAGGTAGAAATGGTCATAATAATTGCTTAAGATGGAGAGCGGTTCATGTCAAGTCTGTGTGTGTAGTTTGGACAGTGCAACCTTGTCCCACTAACAATGCAACTCTGCCTGAACTGTGAAAATGTCAGAAGCACTGAAAATTCTAGCTAGATTCTAAATCTGGTGGTCAAGGTACAGGTGGTCAGGTACCACTGCTAGTACTCATATCATCCCAATCTCCGACCCTGGGGACCATGTAGGTGGATATATAACATGTGAGAGGGTGGGGTTATGTTAGCAGCTGGTTTGAGGGTGAGACGGAGGAGTTGACAGCTTCTTTCTACCCCGATTAACGAGGCTGCTATCACCCGAGGGGAAGAGTTGAGACACGAGGAGGGAGAAGGGGGTGTGGGGGTTGGCCTCTAGCACACACACACCAACACACAAAACGCCTGACAGTCGTGTACAGGCACGAAAGGCAGGTGCTCTCTCACCAGTCCCAGTTGGACAGGCAGGCAGAGGAGTAGCTATGTTCCCATTAACTTGTCCAACGATTTTTGGTCGACATTTAGAGAGGTCGCATTTAAAATAGATGCGACAATTGCCTGCTTGGGTGAGTTTCCATTTAACCATTGTGTCAATAAAAACAGCTGAACGTAATGACGTCACACCAACAAAACATTTTGTAGAAAAACCTAGTGTCTAATAAAAATGTAGTGGTTGAAGTGTTTACCCATTTAGGCAGTATTAATACATTGGCGACATCCTGTATGTCCTTCCACTGTTTCAGGTCTCAGGTAGCCCGTGAAAGACAGCATGGATAGAACACAATCACAATCATGCGGTCTCTCCTTCACTGCAGCCGAAGTGAGTAAGACATTTAAACGTGTTAACCCTCGCAAGGCTGCAGGCCCAGACGGCATCCCCAGCCGCGCCCTCAGAGCATGCGCAGACCAGCTGGCCGGTGTGTTTACGGACATATTCAATCAATCCCTATACCAGTCTGCTGTTCCCACATGCTTCAAGAGGGCCACCATTGTTCCTGTTCCCAAGAAAGCTAAGGTAACTGAGCTAAACGACTACCGCCCCGTAGCACTCACATCCGTCATCATGAAGTGCTTTGAGAGACTAGTCAAGGACCATATCACCTCCACCCTACCTGACACCCTTGACCCACTCCAATTTGCTTACCGCCCAAATAGGTCCACAGACGATGCAATCTCAACCACACTGCACACTGCCCTAACCCATCTGGACAAGAGGAATACCTATGTGAGAATGCTGTTCATCGACTACAGCTCGGCATTCAACACCATAGTACCCTCCAAGCTCGTCATCAAGCTCGAGACCCTGGGTCTCGACCCCGCCCTGTGCAACTGGGTACTGGACTTCCTGACGGGCCGCCCCCAGGTGGTGAGGGTAGGCAACAACATCTCCTCCCCGCTGATCCTCAACACTGGGGCCCCACAAGGGTGCGTTCTGAGCCCTCTCCTGTACTCCCTGTTCACCCACGACTGCGTGGCCATGCACGCCTCCAACTCAATCATCAAGTTTGCGGACGACACAACAGTGGTAGGCTCGATTACCAACAACGACGAGACGGCCTACAGGGAGGAGGTGAGGGCCCTCGGAGTGTGGTGTCAGGAAAATAACCTCACACTCAACGTCAACAAAACTAAGGAGATGATTGTGGACTTCAGGAAACAGCAGAGGGAACACCCCCATCCACATCGATGGAACAGTAGTGGAGAGGGTAGCAAGTTTTAAGTTCCTCGGCATACACATCACAGACAAACTGAATTGGTCAACTCACACAGACAGCATCGTGAGGAAGGCGCAGCAGCGCCTCTTCAACCTCAGGAGGCTGAAGAAATTCGGCTTGTCACCAAAAGCACTCACAAACTTCTACAGATGCACAATCGAGAGCATCCTGGCGGGCTGTATCACCGCCTGGTATGGCAACTGCACCGCCCTCAACCGTAAGGCTCTCCAGAGGGTAGTGAGGTCTGCACAACGCATCACCGGGGCAAACTACCTGCCCTCCAGGACACCTACACCACCCGATGCTACAGGAAGGCCATAAAGATCATCAAGGACACCAACCACCCGAGCCACTGCCTGTTCACCCCGCTGCCATCCAGAAGGCGAGGTCAGTACAGGTGCATCAAAGCTGGGACCGAGAGACTGAAAAACAGCTTCTATCTCAAGGCCATCAGACTGTTAAACAGCCACCACTAACATTGAGTGGCTACTGCCAACACACTGTCAATGACACTGACTCTACTCCAGCCACTTTAATCATGGGAATTGATGGGAAATGATGTAAATATATCACTAGCCACTTTAAACAATGCTACCTTATATAATGTTACTTACCCTACATTGTTCATCTCATATGCATACGTTGATACTGTACTCTATATCATCGACTGCATCCTTATGTAATACATGTATCACTAGCCACTTTAACTATGCCACTTGGTTTACATACTTATCTCATATGTATATACTGTACTCGATATCATCTACTGTATCTTGCCTATGCTGCTCTGTACCATCACTCATTCATATATCCTTATGTACATATTCTTTATCCCCTTACACTGTGTATGACAGTAGTTTTTTTTTGAATTGTTAGTTAGATTACTTGCTCGTTATTACTGCATTGTCGGAACTAGAAGCACAAGCATTTCGCTACACTCGCATTAACATCTGCTAACCATGTGTATGTGACAAATAAAATTTGATTTGATTTGATTTATATTTGCCATATTATAACAATTCTCATGCGCCAAAGTATCACCACGGTCTGTGTATTGGTGACACTTGCACTGTACATCTGAAATAATTGGATGGTTCAATTTGCCAGCCAAACAGAAAAGCAAGGCGAAGCAATTCAGACATGGGTAAACATTTTTATAGTAAGAAAAATGGTATTGGGCATTTAAAATTAAAATGTTGGGTGGAGCATTATAGTTACGGGGGTGACATTACGTGCCATGTGTACGTTCAAACTGATTTGGCAATCATCATTTATTAGAAAAACAGTTTCCATCATAGTTTATCACAATAAAGAAAGTTTGTCGACAGAAGAATTAACCTGCCGAACAGATACAAAATGTTGTCGATCTTTAGAACAGTTCTGCAATATCTGCCGTTTCCATTGAACATGCAACGACTTTTTTGTGACATAAACCTGGAACAATGGAATCCTGCCTACTGTGAGTGAGTCACCTGGCCCTGCTCCAGCCCCCACATACCTCAGTGTCAGCCCAAATCTGTCTCCACACACATGTACACATACACACCATACCTGAACTGCATAAACACACACCTGAATTACACAAAGACACACACAAAACAACTGCATCCCACAAGTGCACAGACGCACACACCAACACACTCCGCCACTCCTGCGATCAACAGACAGTAATAGATGTGGGGAGACAGAGTCCAAATCCCTCACCACACACACACACGACTAGTCCCAATAAATACTCCTCTACCACAGCCAGCCTCCCCTGGCTCCCCTCCCCTGGATCCCCTCCAGCTTCCCTCATTACCCATTTAAGCTTAATTAGGAATCAAAGGGGTCAGTGCATTAGCTATGGCCCCATCATGAACACTCCGACCTACATGTGCTTGTCAATTGGAGTTTGGTATGTTGTAAAATGTGTTATGCATGAATGCATGTGTTGTTCTAACCTGCCTGGGGAATGCAGAGAGATTCAGGTCACACTGGATGGAACTGGAGCTACACTACAACATGGGTCAGTGCTATCTTAACAGGTAACACAGGAGCATTTGGAGTTGAGGGTGTGGCTGTTGTGACAAGTGGTTGATGACAGGGTCAAAGGATAACCTAAGTGCTAGAGGGTGAAGGGATTGAGCCCTGCCTATGATACATCTATGGGGAAAGATTGATCAAATAGTCACTGGCAACTGGTGCCATGTCAAGCGTGTGAGTGAGTGGGTTGGTGTGCGTGACTCACAGCGTACGCCGTAGATCATGAGCGGGTCCAGCTGCTTCTTGCCGTGCTTGCCCTGTCCTGACAGGTTGGACATTGCCTGCACTTCGCGGTGGAAAAGGTAGTCCAGCAGTGTCAGCGCCATCTTCTCCGCTGTGCGGCAGTTGGTGCTGAGGTGGAGCATGTCGCCCGGCAACACTGGGCAACGCACACGCATCTCTGCATTGTTCTCGTCGCCAAGCCACGTACCTGCTGGGTAGTCGTCTATAAAGAGAGGTGAAAGGGGGAGTTAAGTGGGTGGGTGCAGTGACAAAAGGTATAACCCCCAAAACTACTCTACCCAACATCAGTGCCCAACCTCACTAATGCTCTTGTGGCTGAATGGAAGCAAGTCCCCGCAGCAATCTTCCAACATCTAGTGGAAAGCCTTCTCAGAAGAGTGGAGGCTGTTATAGCAGCAAAGGGGGGACCAACTCCATATTAATGTCCATGATTTTGGAATGAGATGTTGGACGAGCAGGTGTCCACATAACAGCAAACCTGTTGCTCTGCCTTCTCAACAATACTATCAAAAAGGCAGGTCCTAGTTTTGTCACACCTGGACTAATGTTCAGTCCTATGGTCAGGTGCCACAAAGAGAGATTACAATTGGCTCAAAACAGGGCAGCACAGCTGGCCCTTAGAATGTACACGGAGAGCTAATATTAATAATATGGACGTAAATCTCCCATGGCTCAAAGTGGAGGAGAGATAGACTTCATCACTACTTGTTTTTGTAAGAAGTGTTGACAAGCTGAATGTACCGAGCTGTCTGTTTAAGCTACTAGCACACAGCTCGGACACGCACGAATACCCCACAAGACATGCCACCAAAGATCTCTTCACTACCGAAATCAAGATGCACAGTACTACATAGAGACATGACCACATGGAACTCTATTCCTCATCAGGTAACTGATGCAAGCAGTACAAAGACACCTTATGGAACAGCAAGGACCGTGAAGAGACACAGGCACACACTTACACATGATAAGACATGCACTCTACACACACACACGTACACATTCATTTTTTATATACACGTGGTAGTAGAGTAGTGGACTGAGGGGACACAATGTGTTGTGGAAAATGTTATGCAATATTTTAAATTGTATATAAATGCCTTAAATGTTGCAGGACCACAGGAAGAGTAGCTGCCGTCAAGGACTTGGCAGCAGCTAATGGGGATCCTTAATAAATACAAATAAAAGACATACTTTTGGTCACGTAGTGTATTTGTAGGTCGGTGTCTATAAGACATATTTGTGTGAAGCAGCAATAGCTCTAACACCTTTTCATGGGTGAAGGTTTTTGGGCTTAATGTTTTAATGAATATTTATATGTATAGACACAGTAACACACATGCACATAAGCAAACACACACAGAGAGCAACAATACTTCACAGGAAGGCCTACACCACGTTTTGTTTCACTTTACATACCAATTTTATTATTACACAATCCTGTGTGATCAATATGATCCTTTCTCTGTATGAATGTATTTTGTGGCAGCCTACAGATAGATACATGGAGGTATAAATTAAGTGTAAATTGACATCAATAATGTACGTGTAACCGCCTCTAACAAAAATATGACAAAGCAAATACATACTTGGTAAAAAACATAAATATATATAAAAATATACATTTAAAATAAGCCTAGACCTTCACTATCTCTGCTACTGCTGATACCACAGCACAGCCTTGTGGAGACCATCAGGAGTACATCAACACACAGCTCTAGAGGTTATTATATATTCTCTAACAATAGGAATCTCCCTGGGGCATTACAGAGTTCAACAAGGAACAACACACTTCTTCCTATGGGATAGCTAGACCTATCTACACAGAGTGTAAAAAAAATAAATACATTATGCTCTTTCCATGACATAGACCGACCAGGCGAACGCCATGATCCCTTGTTGATGTCGTCTGTTAAATCCATTTAACAGTGTAGATCAAAAATCAGTGTAGATGAAGGGGAGGAGACAGGTTAAAGAAGGCTTTTGAGACAATTGAGATGGATTGTATAGGTTTGCCATTCAGAGGGTGAATGGGCAAGACAAGATTTAAGAGCCTTTGAACAGGGTATAGTAGTAGGTGCCAGGCACACCGGTTTGTGTCAAGAACTGCAACACCGCTAGGTTTTTTACACTTAATAGTTTCCCGTGTGTATCAGGAATGGTCGACCACCTATTTAGGCGAGGTGCTGGCTAGCGGAGTGGAACACTTAAAAAAAATAAAGCAGAGCCACACACCCTAGGAGCTCAGATGCAAAAATATTTATGTCCAACGTTTCGACAGACAAGCTGTCTTCATCAGGGTATCAAGAATGGTCCACCACCCAGAGGACATCATGTCAACTTGACACAACTGTTGAGGCATTAGAGTCAACATGGGCCAACATACCTGTGGAATGCTATTGACACCTTGTAGAGTCCCATGCCCCGATGAATTGAGGATTTTATGAGGGATAAATGGGGGGTGGAACTCAATATTAGGAAGGTGTTCTTAATGTTTTGTACCTCTCAGTGTATATACACTACTGTTCAAAAGTTTGGGGTCACTTAGAAATGTCCTTGTTTTCCATGAAAACATACATGGAATGAGATGCAAAATGAATAGGAAATAGTCAAGACATTGACAAGGTTATAAATAATTATTTTTAATTGAAATAATAATAATGATCCTTCAAACTTTGCTTTCATCAAAGAATCCCATTTGTAGCAATTACAGCCTTGCAGACCTTTGGCATTCTAGTTGTCAATTTGTTGAGGTATTCTGAAGAGATTTCACCCCATGCTTCCTGAAGCACTACCCACTTGTTGGATTGGCTTTATGGGCACTTCTTACGTACCATACGGTCCAGCTGCTCCCACAACAGCTTAATAGGGTTGAAATCCGGTAACTGTGCTGGCCACTCCATTAGAGAGAGAATACCAGCTGACTGCTTCTTCCCTAAATAGTTATTGCATAGTTTGGAGCTGTGCTTTTGGTCATTGTCCTGTTGTAGGAGGAAATTGGCTGCAATTAAGCTCCGTCCACAGGGTATGGCATGGCATTGCAAAATGGAGTGATAGCCATCCTTTTTCAAGATCCCTTTTACCCTGTACAAATTTCCCACTTTACCACCACTAAAGCACCCCCAGACCATCACATTGCCTCCACCATGCTTGACAGATGGCGTCAACACTCCTCCAGCATCTTTTAATTTTTTCTGCGTCTCACGAATGTTCTTCTTTGTGATCCGAACACCTCAAACTTAGATTTCTCGGTCCGTAACACTTTTTTCCAATCTTCCCCTGTCCAGCATCTGTGTTCTTTTGCCCATCTTAATATTTTATTTTTATTGGCCAGTCTGAGATATGGCTTTTTCTTTGCAACTCTGCCTAGAAGGCCAGCATCCCGGAGTCACCTCTTCACTGTTGACGTTGAGACTGGTGTTTGGCGGGTACTATTTAATGAAGCTGAAGTTAAGGACTTCTGAGGTGTCGGTTTCTCAAACTAGACACTAATGTACTTGTCCTCTTGCTCAGTTGTGCACCGGGACCTCCCAGTCCTCGTTCTATTCTGTTAGAGCCAGTTTGCACTGTTCTGTGACGGGAGTAGTACAGTGTTGTACGAGATCTTCAGTTTCTTGGTAATTTCTCACATGGAATAGCCTTCATTTCGCAGAACAAGAATAGACTGACGAGTTTCAAAAGAAAGCCTTTGTTTCTGGACATTTTGAGACAGTAATCGAACCCATAAATGCAGATGCCCCAGATACTCAACTAGTCTAAAGAAGGCCCCGTTTTATTGCTTCTTTAAATCAGCACGACTGTTTTCAGCTGTGCTAACATAATTGCAAAAGGGTTTTCTAATGATCAATTAGCCTTTTCAAATTATAAACTTGGTTTGCTAACACAATGTGCCATTGGAACAGTGATGGTTGCTGATAATGGGCCTCTGTACGCCTACGTAGATATTCCATTTTTTTTAAATCAGCCATTTCCAGGTACAATAGTCATTTACAACATTAACCATGTCTACACTGTATTTCTGATCAATTTGATGGGCAAAAAAAATAGCTTTTCTTTCAAAAACAAGGACATTTTTAAGTGACCAAGCTTTTGAGAGGTGTGGAGAATTTGTTCTTAACTGACTTGCCTAGTCAAATAAAAATAAATAAATAAAAAAGTGGAAGGATCTCACACACACGCACACCCTTTGAAAACCACATGGTGCCCTCCAGCTAACACCGACAAAGACACGTCGCCATGGAAACTTGCAGCTGCAAATAAATGAATATGTATGCATGGAACGTCTTTGAAGCTAACCAAGGACCTTCCAGAAACCACTCAAAACAGCCCAAACAACAAAAACAACAGCATGAGCTGCAGAGTGAGAGACTTTGCTCAATCAGAAAAACATTTCCTCTCCTCAGGCGTGTCAGTGACCACTGGGAAAGCCGCTGACTCGACAGAGTGAGACCATCCTAGGAGACTTAAAAACAGTCTGTGTGAGACACTAGCTACAACAGATGTCTACGCTGGTAATGATACAGACTGAAACGTAAACACAGCACCATTATACACGAACACAGGTGGTAGTATTTGGGTGTTAAGAAGTGCCAGGCAACATATCACATCCACAAATCAAATTCCAGCTGCATTTGAGTTCAAATGTGTTGATGTAACTGTCTAACTAAGAAGACTTCAGCCCGATTCACAAAATGGTGACAGGGATGAATAGATCAAGAGGCTTTTTCTTTACAATGCACACTTCAAACCATGTTTGGGACATGTGTGTGTGTGTGTGTGTGTGTGTGTGTGTGTGTGTGTGTGTGTGTGTGTGTGTGTGTGTGTATCTGTGGTTTCTGAGTTTCTCTGTGTGTGCATGTTTATGGTTTTCTGTGAAGGTTTGTGTATGTGCATGCATGTATCATGTGTGCACGCTCCGACAGGGTCGTACCCTCGGAGTTGAGGGTGATGAGGGTGACGTTCTGGGTGCTCTGGGAGTTGTTGGCCTGGCCACTGTTGGACACCGAGTCGCTGGCCTCTGAACCGCTCTCCTGTTCCTCCTGGCTGTCCTCCGGCGCCGGCACCTTCACCAGGAACGTGTTCTGCCTCCGCCCGCCCACTGTGCTGATGGAACAAACACAGAGGCTTAGTTAGAGCGAGGTATCAACACAGGGACCCATGGGCCGAGCCAAACTGCGTTCCACCGTGTTCTGTTTGAGTCACTAAACTCTGCAGGTTTCATAGGACCACCGTGTTACGAAGGTTCTGTGTAGATCAGACTTTAGATCACAGTTTCATGCACAACAGTATTTGTTCTATATGCGATTCTAAAAAAAAACAGGTGTCAGTCACTCACTTGCTAAGGAGGTTCTCCAGTGAATCTGCCCCTCGAATTACTGACTCCTCCTGACCCTTCGGTCGGTCTTGGCTCACTATGACATTGGTCTGCGGAACAACACTGCAGGGGCAGACGGGGAATTCTTCTGTGTCAAATACCTCAACAGGCTCCAGTGTCAAATTATGTTCATGGGAAAAGGTGCATTCTACTTAAGCACTCACTTGTAAGGGAATGAGTACTCCCTCACCCCTCAAAGTACAAGTCAACAAGTGTCAACATCCTCCAGTGTATCACCCTTTGTCTCCAAGTCCTCATCTCACCCTGACCAGTCCCCAAATTATATCCCACCATGATCCCCAGTCCTAACCAGGTTGTATTCATTAGGCACCAGAAGAATACAGACAGAAAAGACTACCTGAACATAAGAAATAAGAAACTCTCATTTTTGTTTGTCATGCCAAAATGGCCTGCTACGATATCCCCTTATGAATATGGACCCGGGGCCACACTTCAACTCACCAGCGCACTTTGTTCCAGGTCTGGGTGGCACCTAGAGGGGAGCCGGCCACCATAGGGACCTGGATGGGTGCCTGGTTCTTGTTGACCACGGCATCCAGCTTCTTCTCCAGGGTCCGGCATGTCACCTCTACCAGCTGCAACTTGGACTCCATGTTGTCCAGACGCTGGCAGATCGTTTGGCTGATGGAGTACAACAAGGTCTGGAGAGCAGAAGAGGTAAAGAGTGAGAGAAAGTTAATTGTGTGTGTGTGTGTGTGTGTGTGTGTGTGTGTGTGTGTGTGTGTGTGTGTGTGTGTGTGTGTGTGTGTGTGTGTAAAAACATGTTACACATTGGTGGTGGATGAAGTAAGTTCCCTTCTTTACAATGAGCTTACAGACTAAGCACTACAGTAGACCTATTCTTACAAACTTCGGTTTTTGTTCTTCTTCTATAGTATTATGACGGTCCGCAAACAAAAGTTAAAGCTGCATGCCACCACCTACTGTACAATCTATTATACTTGGTGATATAAAAGGGAAAATGGAAAAAAATAATAAGAATAACCCAACCAACTCTTAACCGTCATTAAAAAAACACCACCATTGCACTACTTTAACACCATCTAATCCTACCCTAGGCCGACATCCTGGGAGGACAGAACACTACCATTCAACACCCCCTGTAACGCATCCGCAGTACAATATTGTAATCCTAAATACTTCTCTGCAGCTGGCATCACAACGAAGGTGACAAATATAACCACGGTTATGTGAAATGTATGGATCACTCCAATATATTGGTATCACTCCGCAGCGGAGGGATACATCTGAGGTGAGGCTTTACAGATTTACTCCAGTGTACACCTGTTTCACAGCTGGGGTCCGCCCCTATATATAGACCCAATAGCCGCAACTCACATTCTCTACATAATTTTTGAGGCGCCTCTAGCACCGTAGAGGATTGGAGTGATCCATATAGCTCACATAACCAATGTTCCCTATGTAACCACGGTTATGTTTAACTATATTGGATCACTCCAATATTTTGGTATGCCCGTACCAGATTTAGTCGGTGCTAGAGGGACCTGGCCAGCCAGCAGCGAAGTCCCAGCGCGGGACCGAGACGCAGGGGCCGTCAATGTGGAAGGGGGGTCCCGGCACCATCCCTGGAAGGGGAGGCGACGCCCAGGACTGCTGAACCAACTGCAGAGGGAGGTGCCACATTTACCCGATAGTACCTAGCAAAGGTGCAAGAGGCAGCCCAGCTGGCCACAGCACAGATATCAGTGAGGGGTACACCTCTCAGTAGAGCCCAGGACGCAGCCACACCTCGTGTTGAATGTGCCAGCACAGATCCCAGCACTGGCTTGCCAGCCAGGCGGTATGCTATCGTAATCGTGTCACGATCCAGTGAGAGAGCCTCTGCTTTGATAGCCCAGCGTCCAGGACTCTCTCACCATAGCAGACAAAGAGCTGGCCTGTTGTTCTCACTAACCGTGTCCGCTCCACATAGACAGCCTGTGCCCGCATGCCGGAGGGAGGCCCAGACTCCCCCACCACTGCCAGGGGGTCGTAAGCAGACAGATTAAAAGGGATGTTCACATGCCTGTCAGAGAACCTTTGGGAGGAATGAAGGGTTGAGGCAGAGAGACATACTCCTCCCACCGGGGTCCATTTGGTAGCATTCAGAACGGACCGAATGAGCATTGAGCTCACCCACCCTCTTCATGGAAGTAATCGCTACCAAGAAAGCCACCTTCATAGTGAGGTGTTTCAGTGAAGCAGACTCCAATGGCTTTGCCAAAGCTGCCAAGACCACATCCAGATCCCAGCTAGCCATTGAACGGGGCCTAGCTGGACGCAGGCGACGAACCCCTTTCATAAACCTAGAGACCAAGGGATGGCACCCAACTGGCCTGTCCATCCACCCCACAAATACCCTCTCAGTAAAAGAGGCTGCCAAGCCCTCATCCAAGCGAGACTGCAGGTACTGGAGGACATACTGCACCCGCATGACTCGGGCACAACCTCAATACCAGTGCACAAAGAGTATAACAACCACCAGTGCATATGGTATGCCACAGATGTAGCCGGTGCCCTAGCGCTCTGCATGGTCTTCATTACGCCCTCCTGTAGTCCTAACATGGACCATTGGTGCCGTTCAGCAGCCAAGCCCACAGACTGAGGCGGTGCGATCTCGGATGCCACAGAGTTCCCCCGGCCCGAGACAGCAGGTCGGGTCTCAGGGGCAGTTGCCAAGGTGTCCCAGACAACAGGGTCAGGAGAAGGCTGAACCAGGGTGGTCTGGGCCAGTATGGGTCCACCACTAGCAGACGATGCACCGCCATCCAGGTCCTGTCCAGCACAGCCTGGATCAGTGGAAAAGGGGGGAATGCGTAAAGCTCCAGCCCTGGCCAATCATTAGCCAGAGCATCCAAGCCCAGAGGCCCTGGTGGCGCCGACATGGAGTACCACGGGGGGCAGTGTGCATTGTCCAGGGAGGAAAACAGGTCCACCTGCACCCTCCTGAACTTGTTCAGGCTCCAGTCCCAAGGTGGCAGGCACTCTCTCTCGAGAGCATATCCGCTGCCACATTCAGGATGCCATGTACGTGTCCTGTGTGTAGAGACGCTAGACGTCCCTGAGCCCAGAGAAGGAGATCCCGTGCCATAAGATAGAGGCAGTGGGACCTCAGTCCACCCTGATGGTTGATGCAAGCCACCACTGTGGTGTTGTCCGTTCTCATCAGGACATGTCTTTCCTTCAGATGTGGAAGGAAAGAACGCAGGGCCAGCTGTACAGCTCGGAGCTCTAGTGTATTGATGTGCCTGCCGGTCCAAGGGGGTAGCCAATAGCCGCTGGCCGACCTGCCCTTGGTCACACCTCCCCAGCCAATCTGGGAGGCATCTGTGCTGACTAGCTCTCAGTGACACATCCTCAGCATCTCCACCCCACCTGAGAGAAAGGAGCAACAGCGCCACCTCAACAACGCCCTGAGGAACTGCATGGTCACCCGCAGCTGGCGGTGACGGTGGCGCCTTGGGTGCAGCCGGTGGGAGTTGAACCACTATTGAAGAGGCCGGAGATGGAGCAGGCCCAGGGGAATCAGCAACGAGGCCGCCATCAGCAAGCCCAACAGGCGATGGCAGGTCAGGGTGGATACCACCCGCCCCTGCCGAAAGTGGTCGAAACAAGATAAGATCGCCTGAACCCTTCTGGTGGGCAGGCGTGCTCTCATGAGGACTGAGTCCAGTTCCATGTCAAAGAAGGACACCTTTTTTTTAAAACTTCAACCCCTTTTCTACACAATTTTATGGTATCCCATTGGTAGTTACAGTCTTGTCTCATCGCTGCAACTCCTGTACGGACTTGGGAGAGGCGAAGGTCGAGAGCTGTGCGTCCTCCGAAACACAACCCAGCCAAGCCACACTACTTCTTGACACAATGCCCGCTTAAACCGGAAGCCAGCCGCACCAATGTGTCAGAGGAAACACCGTACACCTGGCAACCGTGTCAGCGTGCATTGTGCCCGGCCCGCCACAGGAGTCACTAGAGCGAGATGGGACAAGAACATCCCTGCCGGCCAAACCCACTCCTAACCCGGACAACGCTGGGCCAATTTTGCACTGCCCCATGGGTCTCCCGGACGCGGCCGGCTGCGACAGAGCCTGGACTCGAACCAGGATCTCTAGTGGTACAGCTAGCACTGCGATGCAGTGCCTTAGAACACTGTGCCACTCAGGAGGCAGACGATTTTTGTCATTTATAGTAATACCCAGCCCACCGATGTGGGTCAGGAGCCTTTCTCAGTCTGACAGGACCTGGGTCTTGGTCGGGACACAAATCAGCCAATCAAATCAAATCAAATGTATTTATATAGCCCTTCGTACATCAGCTGATATCTCAAAGTGCTGTACAGAAAACCCAGCCTAAAACCCCAAACAGCAAGCAATATGCAGGTGTAGAAGCACGGTGGCTAGGAAAAACTCCCTAGAAAGGCCAAAACCTAGGAAGAAACCTAGAGAGGAACCAGGCTATGTGGGGTGGCCAGTCCTCTTCTGGCTGTGCCGGGTGGAGATTATAACAGAACATGGCCAAGATGTTCAAATGTTCATAAATGACCAGCATGGCCCAATTATAATAATAAGACAGAACAGTTGAAACTGGAGCAGCAGCACGGCCAGGTGGACTGGGGACAATCGTCCAGGTAATTGAGGATCAACAATCCTCTGGACGTGAGAGGTGCCAGGAACAGCGTCCATGGACTTTGTGAAAGTGCAGGGTGCCAAGGAGAGGCCGAAGGGAAGAACCATGAATTCGTAAGCCGTCCCTTCGAAAGTGAATCTGAGGTACTGCCAATGAGCTGGGTGAACAGGAACCTTGAGGTACGCATCCCTCAGGTAAAGCATCACAAACCACTGATCCCTGGACACGGCCTGCAACACGTGACTGGGGACAGCATGTAGAACCTCAGTACCTTCAAGTACCCATTGAGGTTGCTGAGGTCCAGAATCAGTTATCAACCCCTGGGGTAATGGGGAGAGTGGCTCTGGAGAGCAGCTGGCAGACGGCAGATTGGGCCAGCCAGAGATGGCGCCGGGAAGTAACCACCTGTGCCATGGCCAGTGCCAACTCGGGAGCAGGGAAACCAGGCGAGACACCTCCATTGCTTCCCGGAGGAACTCCCCGCAATCAGGGCAACAGTCTACAGGTAGGCCTGCAGCAGCATGGCCACGTTGGTAAGGCAGCCAAGAGAGCAGAGGGACCCATATGTGGCTTTCAAGTCCGCATCAAAGACTCTGGGGGGGTCCTGGCTTCAGTCGCGGGTTCCACACTATAATCTCCCAGTCCGGGAGGACCATGGGAGCTATCATGGCATCCATGGTCGGGTACTCCCGGAGGCCGAGTGACTCGTAACATAACTGTGGTCCAGTCTTTGCTGTGAGTCAGAAGAGCCCTCTGGCAGAGGCCTAGTTCTCCTGCAAGGCCTCGCAGAACTCAGCAGAGATGGGGACAGATGGAGAGTCATCTCTGTCCACCAGTTTGATGTCCAGTGCAGTGGCTACCGGAGTGAGTAGGCTCCCCATAGCCTCTCGAGCCGCTGGGGACGATGAAGCCCCACTGCCGGCTTCTGATGGCCTGTCAGCCTGGTAGCCCCGCTCACGGTGGTGAACAGTGCCAGCATCGTCCCCCAGGAACAGCCTATCACTGGTCAACAGGGAACAGCTGTCATCGCCATCGAAGCTATCAACCTCCTGATGCAGGGCATGCGCCCTCCATTTAAGGTGGTCCCAGAGGTCCGACTCCTGCCCCCATCCAGGACTGGCAGCAGATGGGCAATGCCTGCGGTGGCTCCAGCTATGCTTCCTAGGAGGGATACTGGGCCCAGGAGAGGGACTAACAGCTCGCTGGTACACTACTCCTGAGGGAGGGAGCTCGTCCCCAGCCTGAGCCCGAGCCTGGCCGACCCACTTGTGCATGGATTTGATTTATTCATTTTTTGTTTGTGTTTTACACCAACTGCAATATTACCTAGCTGGTTTTAATATGCAAACAGTAAAAACAGCATCATATGATGGAGTAACTCTGTTAAGGAACTCCACCAAAGTTAGTCTCAACGTAGTGGAAAGCCCACCGCGATACTCTTACACTCTGCAGGGGAAAGAACAAAAAAAAGCCCACAAGGTAATTAGCAGAAAACCTGCACATATGGCATCGGGAGCAGCATGTTAAAGCAATTTACAACACACACATAGAACAAGCCCGTGGGCAAGTTGTGTAAGGTGAATTACAGTTTGTGGCAGCAAGAGCCACCATACTAATGGATGCACACGGAGTCGTAGTGTAACGCTAGCGAAACACAATCACGACAAACCACGGGTGGAAGATACAGATCAAACGCGTGCAGCGAGTGGAGCACTCAAGAGGAGGTGCTAGGCATGTGGCCAGCTTCTCCAGGCTGCAAACAGCCAGAGTATAAGTCCCTTACCAGTGACTTACCAAGCAAACTTCAGAAATGTTTTACCTCAAACCATACGGACGTCCGCTGAGAAAATGAAAGAGAATGTGTGTCGCGGCCATGGGGTCGATATGTAGGGGCGGACCCTAGCTGTGACACAGGTGTACACGGGAGTAAATCCTCACCTCGGATGTATCCCTCTACCATGTTTACTTTCACTTTCTAACCGAAGTTGGTGTGGGTTTTCTTTTTTTCTCCGTATATGGCAAATCTCATGGGCATCCATGGTGGGTGTTAAGACCCTACCTGAGCTTACTTGGCCAGCACCCAGACAGTAGGCACCCCCCATAGATGCCTTTTAGAACCCATTTTAAAACCCCACCTGTTTTGTACTGGTTGTCAGTGGCTCATTTTTTGTTCCATTTTTCTGTTGAGCAGTGTTTTTTGGAGTTCTTGTTTGGGAACATAACACTACATCAATGCAATTTGATTTATTTTCATAGGACAAACAAACTGACATGCTCACATGACTGACTCAGCTTAGAACTGCATATCATATCCAATATACCCCCGAAGTAGTCCACAAGTAACCTACCTTTAGAGATGCATCCTGGGTGCTGTTGTCCACCCTTGGCCTTTTCGTGTCAGGCTTGTCATCAGAATCTTCATGATTGTCCAACACATCTAACACATCACACACAGTCATTCAAAAAAGATGCACTGTTGCTGCTGGTATGTAGCTCTTTCGAAGTGATTTATCCAAATGTACCCTAGCAGCGCACACGCCCCACCCACCTAAGGATTTGTCTTTTTGAACAATCCATTTCCTGTGTTTGAGGGGTGCAAAAAAACCACCTGTCCCTTACTTCTCACTGGATTGATTGCTTTCATTTTGAAAGCAACTACCGAAAATGAACACGGATTATTGTGATATTATCTTTGACCTCGCAAACAATGTAAAGTATGTTTAGATAGATTTAGATTTTTAATCCGAGTTTATCCTGCTACTGACACATTTGTTTAATTATGCAAGAAAATGTGACAACAGTAACTAATGAGGCAGACTAGACAGAGCAGGTAAGGCAGATAGGGCTGCAACACTTGCTCTGTTCCACCCTTATGTTAAATCATATATGCAAAAACACCTGGGGCCTCATTTATAAACATTGTGCAAACACAAAATATTCCCCAAAACATTCATGCGCCAGTTCACGCATTAAATTGCCTGTATAAAAACTGAACTTGATGAGAGAATGTACTTATCCTCCCGCCACCTTTAGACCATGCGTACGCACAGTTTCTAGTGGTAGCCTTGTGCAAATAAGGACTATATCTTGACATATTCGTAACCAAAAAAACAGGTAGCTCAATATAATAAGATCATTTGCTGTTAGTGAGAAGAGCAAAAGTAGACTTATTTTATCTTTGCATTCTAAAATAATTACACATCTATTTCCAATTATTTATACTCACAAAATAGCTTATAGGCCTACAACAAGTTTGTATAGGCTACCATTCTATACAATCCGAAGCACAGTTTAACGGTTGAACAGACTGTTCACCTTTTCTATTGACGTTTGTAGGCTACGTCTGAAAACTGTAAAGTCAAATTTATCGAGTAGCCTAGACAATATTTCATTTTTAAACATAATACATACAGTACCAGTCAAAGGTTTGGACACACCTACTCATTCCAGGGTTTTTCTTAAATGTGTACTATTTTCTACATTGTAGAATAATAGTGAATACATCACAACTATTAAATAACACATATGGAATCAAGTAACCAAAAAAGTGTTTAAACAAGTCAAAATATATTTGAGATTCATAAAAGTAGCCATCCTTTGCCTTGATGAAACCTTTGCGCACTCTTGGCCTTCTCTCAAACAGCTTCATGAGGTAGTCCCTTGGAATGTGTTTCAATTAACAGGTGTGCCTTCTTAAAAGTTCATTTGTGGAATTCCTTTCCTTCTTAATCCATTTGAGACAATCAGTTGTGTTGTGACAAAGTAGGGGTGGTATACAGAAGATAGCCCTATTTGGTGAAAGAACAAGTCCATATTATGGCAAAAACAGTTCAAATAAGCAAAGAGAAACGACTGTCCATCATTACTTTAAGACATGAAGGTCAGTCAATGCGGAAAATCTCAAAAACCATCAAGCACTATGATGAAACTGGCTCTCATGACAACCGCCACAGGAAAGGAAGACCCAGAGTTACCTCTGCTGCAGAGGATAAATTCATTAGAGTTAACTTCACCTCAGATTGCTGGTGGTGGCAGCATACCACTGTGTGAATCAGGCCTTCATGGTCAAATTGCTGCATAGAAACCACTACTAAAGGACACCAAAAAGAAGAAAACACTTGCTTGAGACAAGAAACTCGAGCAATGGACATTAGTCCGGTGGAAATCTGTCCTTTGGTCTGATGAGTCCAAATTTGAGATTTTTGGTTCCAACTGCCATGTCTTTGTGAGATGCAGAGTAGGTGAACAGATTATCTCTGCATGTATGGTTCTCACCGTGAAGCATGGAGGAGGTGGTGTGATGGTGCTTTGCTGGTGACACCATCAGTGATTTATTTAGAATTCAAGGTACGCTTCATCAGGATGGCTACCACAGCATTCTGCAGCGATCCGCCATCCCATCTGGTTTGACTATAATTTGATTTCAACAGGACAATGACCCAACACACCTCCAGGCTGTGTAAGGGCTATTTGCGCAAGAAAGAGAGTGGTAGAGTGCTTCATTAGATGACCTGGCCTCCACAATCACCTGACCTCTACCCAATTGAGATGGTTTGGGATGAGTTGGACCACAGAATGAAGAAAAAGCAGCCAACAAGTGCTCAGCATATGTGGGAACTCCTTTGGGAGTGTTGGAAAAGCATTCCAGGTGAAGCTGGTTGAAAGAATACCGAGAGTGTGCAAAACTGTCATCAAGGTAAAGGGTGGCTACTTTGACAAATATAAAATTATTAAGACTTTTTTGGTTACTACATGATTCTATGTGTTATTTCATAGTTTTGATGTCTTCACTATTATTCTAAAATGTAAAAATAAAGAAAAACCCTTAATGAGTAAGTGTGTCCAAACTTTTGACTGTTACTGTATATCATAACCATTCTACCTTTTCTGGCCATGAGTTCATATTCCCAAAATAGCCATACAGCAAATGACCATGTGCATCTCTCATTTCATTGGGCCTATTAGATTATTATAATTTCACGTTGTCGCTCTATGCATCCAAAAGTAAGCACGGTTTATAACATACAGTAGAATTTAACGGGTGACTAGACAGTTGATATTTTGCATTGAAGTGTATAGGCTACCACTGTAAATAGGCCTACTGTTGTTTTCATTTTTTTCAGAGTAGTCAATGTTTCAGAAATCGCGGGCAGTGCAGCATATTTAGGTTCAGGAGAAAGTAAATGCAAAACATTATTGAATTCAAACAATCTGTTTACAGCTCCACAACCATTTGAAATGGTCAGATACAGTAAATGTCACTGCAAAAAAAAATATTTGGCCAACACCAAAGACATTTGATCAAGTTCGCCATTGATATTTCCTTTAGATATACTGTCTTGGCCTAATTCCAATCTTCCAAAGTATACAGCAAAAAACAGCATTATTCAGGAAGAGTTATAATGCGTGTTTATGCGTGCACAGTTTTTCATTCAGGTCTGATTTATAACGGGAAACATGTGTATGTATGGCATGTGCCAGTTTATAAATCTCAATGTGTGTGTGCGCGCAGTCTTTTCAGAAATAGTGCACGCAGATATTTTGTGTATCATTTCTGCAATGGTTATAACCTGTTTTTTTATGCAAATATCTTTTACTTTACTTTAACAAAGAATATTTTTTTAAATACCTGATACATTAACAAATTGTGTGTGTGTATGTATGTACGTACATACATACATACAATTACATTAATATGTGCATTCTACAAAAGTGATTTTTGACAAATTTAACACCCAAATTCCAGCCATCTGGTTTGACCTTCGTGAGACTATAATTTGTTTTCAACAGGACAATGACCCAACACACCTCCCTGAACCCCATTATTTGTCCCTGCCAGTAAAAAAGATTATGTGCTATTATTCTGTCGATATCTGATAGATTGTAAAAATCCCTTTTCAATTTATTAGAATTGTTTTTAAAACCTTTTAACAATTTCGATGACCGTTGCTAATGTACCCACATGGGTAGTAGCTACCATTAAAATAAAACATCTAAAGCCAGAAGTGAAGCGTCACCATTAGCCAATGGATAGTTAGTCAATGGTGACCCTTCCTTTTCAATACAGACAAATGGATGTATAGAGACATTTTTGGATGTACTACCATGACATTTATCGAGAGCCAGCAATTTCCCCCTTGTGGTTTTCCTTGTCAGGTCCCATGGCCCTAGTTATGGTGATCGGACAGAACTTTGTAATATAGATCTTACCAGTCTGGTCGCCCTGGCCCAAGTCCTCCACTGCTATCTGCACCATCTCCCCCAAATCTTGTTCCGACATTATTCAGACCTGTATAGCCAGAGAGGACCACAAAACAACATCATCATTGCAAATAAAAAGAGCCTTGACATTCTCTGGCTCTTCAATCCCAATGTCAGTGAATTTATGACAATTAGCAATAAGCAAATAAAACAGCTTGACAAAGGGGGTTGTTCTAAAAAAGAAAACCTGATGTCTGTGCTACATGTTTCAAGCAGACCACTATAGTCCTTGTGCCCAAGAACACCAAAGTAACTTGTCACAATTACTTCCATCCCATAGCACTCACATCTGTAGCCATGAAAAGCTTTGAAAGGCTGGTTATGGCTCATATCAACACCATCATCCCAGAACCCTGGACCCACTCCAATTCACTTAATGCCAAAACAGAGCCACAGATGACGCAAACTCTATTGCACTCCACACAGTCCTTTCCCATCTGGAAAAAGAAACACCTATTTGAAAACGCTGTTAATAGACTACAGCTCAGTATTCAACACCATAATGCACTCCAAGATATCACTAAGTTAAGTCCCTGAACACCTCCCTCTGGAGCTGGGTCCTGGACTTCCTGACGGGCTGCCTCCAGGTGGTGAGGGTAGGCAACAACACATCCGTCACGTTGACCCTCAACACTGCGGCCCCTCTGGGGTGCGTGCTTTGTCCCCTGCTGTACTCCCTGTTCATCCATGACTGTGTGGCCGCACACGACTCCAACACCATCATCAAGTTCGCCGATGACATAAAGGTGGTGGGCCTGATCATTAACGATTATGAGACAGCCTACAGGGAGGAGGTCAAAGACCTCTCCCTCAATGTGGGCAAGACAAAGGAGCTTATTGTGGACTACAGGAAACGGAGGGCCGAACTGGTTGAGCGGGTTGAGAGCTTCAAGTTCCTCAGTGTCCACATCGCTAAGGATCTATTATGGTCCAAACACACCAACAGTCATGAAGAGGGTACGGCGGCCTCCCGGGTGGCGCAGTGGTCTAAGGCACTGCATCGCAGTGCTAGCTGTGCCACCAGAGACTCTGGGTTTGAGCCCAGGCTCTGTCGCAGCCGGTCGCGACCGGGAGGTCCAGGGGGCGACGCACAATTGGCCCAGCGTTTGGGTGGCAGGGATATCCTTGTCTCATCGCGCACCAGCGACTCCTGTGGCGTGCCAGGCGCAGTGCACGCTGACCAGGTCGCCAGTTGTACGGTGTTTCCTCCGACACATTGGTGCGGCTGGCTTCCGGGTTGGATGTGCGTTGTGTCAAGAAGCAGTGCGGCTAGGTCGGGTTGTGTTTCGGAGGACACATGGCTCTCGACCTTCGCCTCTCCCGAGTCAGTACAGGAGTTGCAGCGATGAGACAAGACTGTAACAACTACCAATTGGATACCACGAAATTGGGGAGAAAAAGGGAAATAAATCAATTAAAACATTTTTTTAAAAGAGGACACGGCAACAACTCTTCCCCCTCAGGAGGCTAAAAAGATTTGGCGTGTGCCCTCAGATCCTCAAAAAGTTATACACCTACACCATTGAGAGCATCTTGTGTATGTGCATAGTCAACTCTTTTTGACTATGCACACACACACTGGAATCACACACTTACACTCACACTCCACTTACACAGGCACATATTCACCGCACACACATTTACACACTCATCACATACACTGCTGCTACTGTCTATTTTTTATCCTGTTGCCTAGTCACTTTACCCCTACCTATCTGTATATATCTACCTCAATAGCCCAATTCCTTGTACCCCTGCACATCGACTCAGCTTGGCTATATACATAGGGTACCAGTACTATCATTGCTCATTGTGTATTTATTCCTTGTGTTAATAATAATAGAAAACAATATGATTATTTATTTATTGTACTGCATTGTTGGGAAGGGCCCATAAGTAAGCATTTCACTGTTAGTCTACACCTTGTTTACAAAGCATGTGACAATTAAAATGTGATTTGTTCTGTGCCTTTTGCTTAACTGGACCTCATAATTCAAGGATGAGTCACTTAACTAGTTTGGCACATATCACCACTCTACACCACAGGGATACATTTGTTTCAATATTGGTTGAGTCATGTGAATTTACTAGGCTTGATTAGAGGGCCACAAATCCTGACATGGCATAGAATATGTGTAACTCATCATTTCAATATTCTAACCTGCAAATAACAGGCAAATTACCTCAAGGTTGATATAAGATGACTGAAGAACTGACTACTTGAACTATGTTCTGCAACTGAGAAATGAATGAGCTCTTAGCCTTGTAGCTAGTAAAAGTATAAATGTTATTGTCAATATTATTAAATATCTATAAACTCAGTTAATCAAATGTAGTTAATAGTATTAAGTGGTTACTGTCTGGTTCCATTTGTCAAAATACCAGACTTCCACCAGAGGGCACTCAACCCTAACCCTGTTTGAAATTCAGGTTGAATTCAAAATGTTATTGATTGTCCTTGATTTTGTTCCTCTTGGGTTCTGGACAGGGCCCCAGATTCAAGGAGAAAACAACTGAGAAAGAGTCTGATTTATTTCCTGCTCTATTCCCTGTGTGAAGTTTTACCTGAGTGTGTCTGGGTTATAGAGCTAATAATAACAGGTAGAGTATTAGCTTCTTGCTGAGCAAGCTTCCTAATGTGGGTGTCTTAAGGGCAGTGGTGGAAAAAGTACCCAAGTACCCAGTACTTGAGTAAAAGTAAAGATAAGTTAATAGAAAATGACTCAAGTAAAAGTGAAAGTCACCCAGTAAAATACTACTTGTGTAAAAGTCCAAAAGTAGTTTTAAATATACTTAAGTATCAAAAGTACATGTAATTGATCAAATCTACCTAAGTATCAAAATAATTTCAAATTCCTTCTATTAAGCAAACCACAAAGCACCATAATTTTTTGCCCCACTGTATATATACACTGTATTCTATACTATTCTACTGTATCTTAGTCTATGCCGCACTGATATTGCTCGTCCATATATATGTATATATTCTTAATTACATTCCTTTACTTAGATTTGTGTGTATAGGTTGTGAAATTGTTAGATAATACTTGTTAGATATTACTGCACTGTCGGAGCTAGAAACACAAGCATTTCGCTACACCCGCTATAACATCTGCTAAACACATGTATGTGAACAATAACATTATATGTCCATGAATGTTTCATATGTGTTTCAACCTGTCCCCAAATTTATAGTTGGTTCAGAGTTCGTTTTGATATTTCAACCTGCGTGTCCTGATCATGTCTGGTGGGGATAGACAAACTCAACATGCGCACGATGGAGCACACACACACTGAGCCAGTTTGATTATGATGTTAGTCTATTAGAGCTTTGCACACCTAGATTGTACAATATTTGCAAAAGCTCTGTCAAGTTGTTGATCATTGCTAAACAGCCATTTTCAAGAAAGCAGAATCCAGCTTTTCCTCTAGGATTTTGCCGATGACAAGCTTACCCATAACATGATGCACCCACCACCTTGCATGAAAATATGAAGAGTGGTACTTAGTAATGTGTTGGAATTGCCACAAACATAACGTGCTGTATTCAGGACATAAGAATTCATTTCTTTGCCACATTTTCTGTAGTTTTACTTTAGTACCTTATTGCAATAAAGGTACAGGTGGACCGTTTGCGCCACTGTAGGCTGCTACACAATATCCCATGATTAGTAGGCAAAGTTGGATACGACACATAAGCTATGTTCGAATGTCCATACTAACATACTGTATATCAAATCAAATTCAAATGTATTTATATAGCCCTTCTTATATCAGCTGATATCTCAAAGTGTTGTACAGAAAAGCAGCCTAAAACCCCAAACAGCAAGCAATGCAGGTGTAGAAGCACGGTGGCTAGGAAAAACTCCCTAGAAAAGGCCAAAACCTAGGAAGAAACCTAGAGAGGAACCAGGCTATGAGGGGTGGCCAGTCCTCTTCTGGCTGTGCCGGGTGGAGATTATAACAGAACATGGCCAAGATGTTCAAATGTTCATAAATGACCAGCATGGTCAAATAATAATAATAATCACTACATACTTCATGACTATATACTATTAGTTAATTTTAGTATACTGTAAACCATGGGTGGGCAACTCCAGTCCTCGAGGGCCTGATTGGTATCACTTTTTCTTCATCCCTAGCAAACACAGCTGATTAATCAAATTGCATTCTAAACTGAAGATCATGATTAGGTGATTATTGGAGTCAGGTGTGTTAGCTGGGGCAAACTGTGACACCAGTCAGGCCCTCGAGGACTGGAATTGCCCATCCCGCTGTAAACTGTATCCTTTCAGTTGAGCGTACTAACGCCATTACTAAAGTCATTACTTTATTACATTGCTCTACATTTTCATAACATTTGTCATAATTAGTTAAAGCAATGAATTTGTATACACTCTCGTTGGACTCCGGCTGCATATTTTCTTCAAAACTGAAAACGACGTGAAGCCACACCCATTTACTGAAGAATTCCATTATGGGGCCTAAAAGTATACAAACAGTGTCAACTGTATACTTTGTATTTTGGCGAATGTAGTACGACATCCAGAAACTTTTGCCATACTAACTATATCCGTACTATGACCAATAAGCATACTATATACTCAATTTACGTCATAAATAGTACGGTTAGAATGAGTATTTGAAGCTATACACTATATATACACAACAGTATGTGGACACCCTTCAAATTAGTGGGTTTGGCTATTTCAGCCACACTTGTGGCTGACAAGTCTATAGAATCGAGCACATGGCCTTGCAATCTCCATAGACAAACATTGGCAGTAGAGTGGCTTTACTGAAGAGCTCAGTGACTTTAAACGTGGCACCATCATAGGAAGACACCTTTTCCAACAGGTCAGTTCGTCAAATTTCTGCCCTGCTAGAGCTGCCCCGGTCAACTGAAAGTGCTGTTATTGTGAAGTGGAAACTTGCAGGAGCAACAACGGCTAAGGCCACACAAGCCCACAGAATGGCACCGCCGAGTGCTGAAGCGCGTAGGGCATAAAAATTGGCTGTCCTTGGTTGCAACATTCACTAACGAGTTCCAAACTGACTCTGGAAGCAACGTCAGCACAAGAACTATTCGTCTGGAGCTTCATGAAATTAGTTCTTATGGCTGAGGAGCTGCACTCAAGCCTAAGATCAACTTGCGCAAGGACAAGTGTCAGCTGGAGTGGTGTAAAGCTCGACGCCATTGGACTCTGAAACAGTGGAAACGCGTTCTCTGGAGTGATGAATCACACTTCACCATCTGGCAGTAAGACTAATCTGAGTTTGGCGGATGCCAGGAGAATGCTACCTGCCCCAATACATAGTGCCAACTGTAAACCTTGGTGGAGGAGGAATAATGGTCTGGGGCTGTATTAAAAAAATAAAAATACATTTTTTTTGTATCTAGCCCCTTTTTCTCACCAGTTTCATCACCAATTACGATCTTGTCTCATCGCTGCAACTCTCCAACGTGCTCGGGAGAGGCAAAGGTTGAGTCATGCATCCTCCAAAACATGACGCGCCAAACTGTGCTCCTTAATTAACACCTGCCTGCTTAACCCGGAAGCCAGCTGCACCAGTGGTGTCGGAGGAAACACTGTTCAACTGATGACCGAAGTCAGCCTGCAGGCGCCCGACCCAACACAAGGAGTCGCTAGAGTGCAATGAGCCAGGTAAAGCCCCCACGGCCATACCCTTCCCTAACTTGAACGATGCTGGGCCAATTGTGCGCCGCCCTATAAGACTCCCGGTCACGGCCGGTTGTAACACAGCCTGGGATCGTACCCAGGTCTGTAGTGACGCTTCAAGCTGCGCCACTTGGGAAGCCTTTTGGCTAGGCCCCTTAGTTCCAGTGAAGGGAAAGCTTAACACTACAGCATACAATGACATTCTGTGCAAACAATTCTGTGCTTTCAACTTTGTGGCAACAGTTTGGGGAAGGCCCTTTGCTGTTTCAGCATGACAATGCCCTCATGCACAAAGCGAGGTGTATAAAGAAATTGTCGAGATTGGTGTGGAAGAATTTGACTGGACTGCACAGACCCCTGACCCCATCGAACACCTTTGGGTTGAATTGGAATGCCGACTGCAAGCCAGGCCTAATCACCAAACATCAGTGCCCGACCTCTAATGCTTGTGGCTGAATGGAAGCAAGTGTGTTACTGGCCCACAATACCCCATAAAGTGGAATTATGTTTTTTGAAATGTTTACAAATTAAATTAAAAGCTTAAGTGTCATGAGTCAATACGTATTCAACCCCTTTGTTATGGCAGTCTAAATTATATCAGGAGTAAAAATGTGCTTGACAAGTTGCACTCTGTGCAACACAAAGAGGTTGGCGTCACCTTCATTGGGGAGGACGTGCTTGTGGTAATGGCTGGAGGGAAATCAGTGGAATTATATTAAATACATCAAACGCATGGTTTCCGTTTGTTTGATACTATTCCAGCCTCCACTGGTGTGCAATAATAGTCAGTTAACATTTTTTTCTCATCTCTGTACCTCACACATGTAAGGTCCCTCAGCCGAGGAGTGGATTTCAAACACTGATTCAACCACAAAGACCAGTGAGGTTTCCAATTCCTCGCAAGGAAGGGCACCTATTATTAGATTGGTAAAAAAGAAAGCAGACATTGAAAATCCCTTTGACCATTGTGAAATTAATTACACTTTGGTTGATGTATCAATACACCCAGTCAGTAGAAAGATACAGGCGTCCTTCTCCAACTCTGTTGCCGGAGAGGAAAGAAACCATTCGGGGATTTCACCATGAGGCCAATGGTAACGTTAAAACAGTTAAGAGTTTAATGGCTGTGATAGGATTCAACTGAGGATGGATCAACAACATCGTAGTTACTCCACAATACTAACCTAAATGACAGAGTGAAATGAAGGTATCCTGTACAGATTACAAATATTCCAAAACATACACCCTGTTTGCAAATATCTGGATTTTGGTTTGAATGACACTGTGTGGAGGGGTGTGAAAATAAATTACTTTATTTATCAACAATTTACACTTAATTATTTTCATTATCTTGTTGGCAATAGTAAATAGAGGTATGGCACTACAATTAAAGCTAGATGTCTGTACTTGAACGAACAGGCGACTGTGCACAAATGATACAGCATGTCTTCATTTGCTGACAATATGTTTACAACCTAACTTTAAACAATAACGTTGCAGATATTCTAGGTCTTGATATTGACTCTAAACTAGCTAAAAACCTATGGTGTAATCACTAGTCCAAACGGTTCAGTTTTGCAACGAATTCGAGTTTCTGTTGGACAAATTTAGGTAGGTCCCTCCCGGTTTGCTTCCGTTTAAGGTTTTGCTACAGAATCGACGTAACGTTACTGAATAAGTCCCTGAACCATGACTGTTCACCATTGCATGTAGCTAGCTAGTTATATCTAGGCCAGCGTTTCCCAAACTCGCTCCTCGAAACCTCACAAAGCCGATTCAAATGATCAAATTTTGATTGTTTGGATAAGCCGTGTACTGCTAGGGTTAAACAACAAACGTACAGCCTTTGGGGTGCCCCAGTAAGTTTGGGAAACGTTGATATAGGCCAATTCAAGTGAGTTGTAAAGAAGCTCGCTAGTTAGCCCGTCTAATTTACATTCTAGATAAGCCTAGATTCATCCATGTATATGTGTATTCTTAACAGCAGAAATTCTGAAAGATAAGCTATTACATGACAAACCATGATTACAGTAGTAAACTAGCTAACATGTCAGACATTACCCGGCAGGTGGGTACTTAGCTAGCTGGGCTAACTTGCAAGGTAAATAAGGAATAACATTTCTGAATGCTGCCATATCTTACAAAACGTAAACAAAAAGGAGGCTACAAATTGAGTCACAGTTGTGTATTTAGATGTAATATATCAGGGCAAAAACAATTGCCATTGCAGAAGGTACACTAAACTAGCTAACTAACGTTAACCATTTATAATTCACATTTGCGGTAGCTAGCGTGCTAACCACAAGTACAACAAGCACCCAATACAATGGTACACTAGGCCTCAATGCCCATATCCGTGGCCGCGTTGTAAATTTATGATGTGGTTTATCTTAGATTAATAATCCTCCAAATTAAATGTTGAATGCGGGTTCAAAGCATACAGTATCTCCACTTCTGGCTCACGGGGTATGTACGGTGTTAGATTGGGTTTATATTACCGTGTGAATGATGAATTCTCGTGTTGTTTGTAGAGATTTCGATAACGGCGTCCTTCCTCGCGAGAGAAAAAGCTTGAACTTCGTCTCAGTTTCTTCTCTGACCACCCGCTGCGATGGCAGGGTTGCCAGGTACTAGCAAAATAAGTCTAGCCAGTGAGCTCTGAAAACCCGCTCACAAGTGCTTAACACTAGCCGATTTTTTGCAGTGAGACGAGTTGCCACATTTATCCATCAAACCCTTTTTCCATAACGTTATCGAGCTAAATATCGACGTCATTTTAACGACATAGGCTAAGAAGCTAAATTTAGTTCAACATCAAAATAATTAAGCGTTTAAGAATTTCGCAAGAGAAAAGATAAGATACATTATTAAAAACTCTCCAGATCATTTTCCATCAATGGATGTCGATTTAACTTGTTTTGACTGCTATTATTAAGCAGTAAGGCCGAGCAGGTGTGATATTTGGATGTTCTTAAGACATACCCTTTAGGTGGTATATTGGCCATATACCACAAACCCCTTAGGTGCGTTATTGCTATTATAAACTGTTTACCAACGTAATTATAATAGTAAAACGTTTTTTTTCTTCTCCTTCCTGTGGTACACAGTCTGATATACCATGGCTTTCAACCAATCAGCATTCAGGGCTCAAACCACACAGTTTATAATTGTAGATAAATCCGGTTTGTGAATGTGCATAACTATAGATACATCTAACAGGTGAGTTTGAGTGATAAGTTGGACAGAGGATCTCAAAATCTCTGTGCAAGAAACACTGGGACGAACTTAAAAATGTTCTTGTGCCGTTATTATGTGCCATTTAACACCATAGTACCCTCCAAACTCGTCATCAAGCTCGAGACCCTGGGTCTCGACCCCGAACTGTGCAACTGGGTGCTGGACTTCCTGACGGGCCGCCCCCAGGTGGTGAGGGTAGGTAACAACATCTCCACCCCGCTGATCCTCAACACTGGGGCCCCACAAGGGTGCGTTCTGAGCCCTCTCCTGTACTCCCTGTTCACCCACGACTGCGTGGCCATGCACGCCTCCAACTCAATCATCAAGTTTGCGGACAACACTACAGTGGTAGGCTTGATTACCAACAACGACGAGGCGGCCTACAGGGAGGAGGTGAGGGCCCTCGGAGTGTGGTGTCAGGAAAATAACCTCACATTCAACGTCAACAAAACAAAGGAGATGATTGTGGACTTCAGGAAACAGCAGAGGGAGCACCCCCCTATCCACATCGACGGGACAGTAGTGGAGAGAGTAGTAAGTTTTAAGTTCCTCGGCGTACACATCACGGACAAACTGAATTGGTTCACCCACACAGACAGCGTGGTGAAGAAGGCGCAGCAGCGCCTCTTCGACCTCAGGAGGCTGAAGAAATTCGGCTTGTCACCAAAAGCATGCACAAACTTCTACAGATGCACAATCGAGAGTATCCTGTCGGGCTGTATCATCTCCTGGTACGGCATCTGCACCGCCCACAACCGTAAGGCTCTCCAGAGGGTAGTGAGGTCTGCACAACGCAACTACCTGCCCTCCAGGACACCTACAACACTCAATGTCACAGGAAGGCCATAAAGATCATCAAGGACAACAACCACCCGAGCCACTGCCTGTTCACTCCGCTATCATCCAGAAGGCGAGGTCGGTACATGTGCATCAAAGCAGGGACCGAGAGACTGAAAAACAGCTTCCATCTCAAGTCCATCAGACTGTTAAACAGCCACCACTAACATTGAGTGGCTGCTGCCAACATACTGACTCAACTCCAGCCACTTTAATAATGGAAATTGATGTAAAAAAATGTATCACTAGCCACTTTAAACTATGCCACTTTATGTTTACATACCCTACATTACTCATCTCATTTGTATATACTGTACTCGATACCATCTACTGCATCTTGCCTATGCCGTTCTGTACCATCACTCATTCATATATCGTTATGTACATATTCTTTATCCCTTTACACTTGTGTGTATAAGGTAGTAGTTGTGGAATTGTTAGGTTAGATTACTCGTTGGTTATTACTGCATTGTCGGAACTAGAAGCACAAGCATTTCGCTACACTCGCATTAACATCTGCTAACCATGTGTATGTGACTTTTAGATTAACTGTCTTCAAAGTAATGACTCGGGACGTCGGGTTTGATATGAAAGCTTCTTTTAGTAATAATACTTGTTCACGTTACATTTAAACAACTTTAGATTCTACAGAGCAATGCAGGTAAGATGCTAGCGGAAAGTCAGCTGAATCACTTTTCACCTGCACATAACTGGCTGTTATCTCTCTCATTCCTGTCGCAAGGCATTCTGGAACTTGCAGTCAAAAGCGTAATTCAATACTAACCAATACAATTACATATGTAAATAACTTTAAAGAAATATCTTTAGATACAGCTCAATGAATTAACTTAAACATTAACTCTGTAACACATTAAAGTTACAACATCCCCCCCCCGATGAACAACTGTGTTCATCTAGATCTCTAGGCAGTATATCAACTGAATAGGTCTCCTCAACAAAGTCCCTGAGGCAGTACGAACTGAACATGATCTAACTAGGCCATCTCGGCCTGGAAACAGTTCCTCAATCTTTCCTAGTTTCCAGGTTTGTCTGGGTGTGTTATCTTCTCCAATGAGTACAACGTCACCCGCTTTCAGTGGGGTGGGCTGTGGTGTGTCACAGCGGTGTGCTGACTTTAAATCCAGCAAGTATTCTCTTCGCCAACAGTTCCAGAAACTGGTCACAAGTCTCTGCCTGTACTTCCATCTGCGTGTCATTTTCCCCTTGTTTAACATTGGGTGCGGAGTGTCTCTTGCTCCAGAATGCATAAAATTTGATTTGATTTGAGATGTTAAGACTGCAAACCTTTATAAATTGCCTATTTGCGAGATTGAAATAAGTCAATACGCATAGGTTTCTGATTAAAATCTGGGTTTATAATCCATCCACCTGACAGGTGTGGCATATCAAGAAGCAGATTTAACAGCATGATCATTACACAGGTGCACCTTGTGCTGGGGGACAATAAAAGGCCACTTTAAAATGTGCAGTTTTGTCACACAACACAAAGCCATATATGTCTCAAGTTTAGAGAGAGCGTTGACATGCTGCCTGCAGGAATGACTGCAGTAATGTCCACCAGAGCTATTGCCAGAGAATTGAATGGGTGCTGAGAAGTATTTATGTCTATAATAAAGCCCCTTTTGAGGCAAAAAAACCCTCATTCTGATTAGTTGGGCCTGGCTCCCCAGTGGGTAGGCTTGGTTGCCATGTGGATGGGCCTATGCCCTCCCAGGCCCACCCATGACTGCATCCATGCCCAGTCATGTGAAACCCATAGATTAGGGCCTAATTAATTAATTTAAATTACATGATTTCCTTATATGAACTCGTTTATATTTTTGTTCAGTATAGATGCAGGTAGCATATAGCCCTTGAATGGACAACATCTCACAGTGAAACTGACAGTAGTCCACAGTGAAACTGACATTAAATGTGGCGAATGATACATTTGTGATAGAGCTGTGACCATGATCACATCTGATAACTTTGAATTTAATTGAACTAAAGATGGCCATTAATAATTGGATAAATAACACAAGATTACAACAAACTGAGTTATACGATATTTATTAAATCCGTTTGCCAGCTCCAAGTAGGCTACACAAGTGGCACAAATTGATTTACCATGACTCCAGTTATATTGTCATTTCAACATATTTATTGTGTCAAATGGTAGGCTACAGTAGCCTACAATGGCATAGAAATGAATAGACTACAATTTTCCCGGAAATCCTGAATGGCAACCCTGTGCATGGAGGCTTTAGAGTGCGTGGAGCCGACAATTATGGAGAAAAGCCAAGTTTCCTACTTCTGACTACCGTGTAAATATGGCATTACATCACACCAGGACCTAAAACGACATCATCAATGACACAAACCACGCCATAGATACGGAAAAGAGGTCAATGGAAAATAGGTCATAGAACTACGCTCTACATTGCATTTTAATCTTAAAAATTCATTTGAGGGATAAATATCATTTAGAATTGTAAAATGGTTCTCTTTGTCCATGGGTGGGTCGTATAGGGAAATATAATATTTTGTTCTTATTTTCTTGGTTATAGATACATTAAAAAAAATGACAGATATAATTATTTGAAGAACTTGTCTGACATGTTAATTATTACACTTCTTATCCTGCAAACAACAGCCATCTATGTACATGTAGCCGATGTGAAATGGCTAGCTAGTTAGCGGTGGTGCACGCTACTAGTGGCGTTTCAATCAGTGACGTCACTGGCTCTAAGACCTAGAAGTAGTGGTTCCCCTTGCTCTGCAAGGGCGGTGGATTTTGTGGAGCGATGGGTAACGATGTTTCGAGGGTGACTGTTGACGTGTGCAGAGTGTCCCTGGTTCGCGCACAGGTCGGGGCAAGGGGACGGAAGTAAAGTTTAAACTGTTACATAGAGTTGAAGTCGGAAGTTTACATACACTTAGGTTGGAGTCATTAAAACTCATTTTTCAACTACACAAATTTCTTGTTAACAAACTATCATTTTGGCAAGTCGGTTAGGACATCTACTTTGTGCATGACAAGTAATTTTTCCAACAATTGTTTACAGACAGATTATTTCACTTATAACTCACTGTATCACAATTCCAGTGGGTCAGAAGTTTACATGCCTTTAAACAGCTTGGAACATTCCAGAAAATGATGTCATGGCTTTAGAAGCTTCTGTTACTCTAATTGACATCATTTGAGTCAATTGGATGTGTACCTGTGGATGTATTTCAGGGCCTACCTTCAAACTCAGTGCCTCTTTGCTTGACATCATGGGAAAATCAAAAGAAATCCGCCAAGAAATCCGCCAAAAAATGTAGACCTCCACAAGTCTGGTTCATCCTTGGGAGCAATTTCCAAACGCCTGAAGCTACCACGTTCATCTGTACAAACAATAGTATGCAAGTATAAACACCATGGGACCACGCAGCCACCATACCGCTCAGGAAGGAGACGCATTCTGTCTCCTATAGATGAACGTACTTTGGTGCGAAAAGTGCAAATCAATCCCAGAACAACAGCAAAGGACCTTGTGAAGATGCTGGAGGAAACAGGTACAAAAGTATCTATATCCACAGTTAAAACAAGTCCTATTTCGACATAACCTGAAAGGCCGCTGAGCAAGGAAGAAGCCACTGCTCAAAAAATGCCATAAAAAAGCCAGACTATGGTTTGCAACTGCACATGGGGACAAAGATCATACTTTTTGGAGAAATGTCCTCTGGTCTAATGAAACAAAAATAGAACTGTTTGGCCATAATGATCATCGTTATGTTTGGAGGAAAAAGGGGGAGGCTTGCAAGCCGAAGAACACCATCCCAACCGTGAAGCACGGGGGTGGCAGCACCATGTTGTGGGGGTGCTTTGCTGCAGGAGGGACTGGTGCACTTCACAAAATAGATGGCATCATGAGGACGGAAAATTATGTGGATATATTGAAGCAACATCTCAATCAGTCAGAAAGTTAAAGCTTGGTCGCAAAAGGGTATTCCAAATGGACAATGACCCCAAGCATACTTCCAAAGTTGTGGCGAAAAGGCTTAAGGACAACAAAGTCAAGGTATTGGAGTGGCCATCACAAAGCCCTGACCTCAGTCCTATAGAACATTTGTGGGCAGAACTGAAAAAGCGTGTGGAGCAAGGAGGCCTACAAACCTGACTCAGTTACACCAGCTCTGTCAGGAGGAATGGGCCAAAATTCACCCAATTTATTGTGGGAAGCTTGTAGAAGGCTACCCGAAACATTTGACCCAAGTTAAACAATTTAAAGGCAACACTACCAAATACTAATTGAGTGTATGTAAACTTCTGACCCACTGGGAATGTGATGAAATAAATAAAAGCTGAAATAAATCATTCTCTCTACTATTATACTGACATTTCACATTCTTAAAATAAAGTGGTGATCCTAACTGACCTAAGACAGGTGAAAAACTGAGTTTAAATGTATTTGGCTAAGGTGTATGTAAACTTCTGACTTCAACTGCATAAAGATCGTAGTCAAGGAGACCAGTGGAGGCTGCTGAGGGGAGGATGGCTCATAATAATGGCTGGAATGGAGTAAATGGAATGGCATCAAACTATAGCTGTGTTTGAATACTCATACTAACCATACTATTTGTTACGTGAATTGAGTATGTAGTATTTGTAAGGATCGACGCTGGTAGGTGAGAAGCAAGTACAGGGAGTGAACATTTAATTAACAATGGACATGAAACAGGACAGGACAGCGTCTGGACATGAAAACATAATGACATTAATGCTGACACGGGGAACCAATGGAGGAACAGACAGATATAGCTGGGGCAATCAACAAGGTAAAAGAATCCAGGTGAGTCTAATGAGCGCTGATATGTGTGCGTAATGAAAGGCAACCTGGCGCCCTCGAGTGCCAGAGAGGGAGAGCTGGAGCAGGCGATACAGTATTCTTATTGGTAAATAGTATGAATATAGTTAGTATTCCAAAAGTTCCCGGATGTCGGCCTACATTCGCCAAAATACGAAGTAGACAAGCAGTGAACACTATTTCTGTGCTTTTAGGGCCTATATTGAAATTCTTCAGAAAATGGGTGTAGCTTCAAAACATTTTCAGATTTGAAGAAAATGAAGGAAATAATGCAGCCGAAGTTCGACGAGGGCGGATACATATTAATTGCTTTATCTAATTATGACAAATGTTAAGAAAATGTTGAGCAATGTAATAAAGTAATGACTTTTCAAATAAATTACATTACGCTTTATATTGGCTGACATTTTGTTAGCTACGCTAGCCTTACAAATTGCATAGCATATTGTTACAGCAGTTGCTTGTATGTTAGCTAGCTACCTAACGTTAGTTGGCTACTAAAACATCGAACTTGCCAGTATATTAATTGTATCCTATCTAACTAACTACCCAAAGTTTATTGACTTGATTATTCACTTAATTCTTAGCTTAGCTAAGTGGTATAGTCGTCGTTCGTTCTCAATCGACATTGTTAATGAAGTCGTAAGATGTCTAGCTAGTAATTTGTTAGCTATGCTAACAAACAGCATCAACTTCCAGTAGACAGGCAAAGTGTTAGTACGCTCAACTGAAAGGATACCGTTTGTTTACAGTATTCCAAAATGAGCTAATAGTACATAATATGTAGTCATTAAGTATGTATTATACAGTATTTCCTCCAGTCGGTGTAAATATGACCCCAGCAGAATCCTTGGACTGCGGTGACAGAAATCTGTAAAGTTGCATCTTAATTGTTTATCAAATATGAGTAATATGTTAAACCAAGACATGCTTAAACTGACATATTTCACAACAATATTATTACTGTAAGATGTCCGGTTGTGTTGTGTTGACCCCCCTTATGTGTTTGTGTAGTGAACAATATGTTGTGCTCTCCTTAGCTCTGTGTCACCATTGAGCTCTTATTCCATGGCGCTGCAGCTAGAGCCCCCACTGACTTGTACCACCGCATCTGTGCAATTAACTGGAGTTTCGGGAAACTTATATCTGTTTTTGTGTCCCTTTTCTACAACTCCTGAGTGAGTATCTATATCTTCTGTAATCAGACCCCACTCTCAGCCAGGCCAACTGGTTACAGCTTCGCTAGTCAAACACCAGAAAAAAAATAACATCTATAAAGCACACCAATATTCTTAACTCTAAGGATCATAAGAAGAGGACAACTCCTGCCACCCAGTCACCAGCAAACAAGGCAGGGATGCAGAGACCTAGCCACCAGAGATTGAGGCAGGGATGGCAGAGACCCAGCCACCAGAGATGGAGGCAGGGATGGCAGAGACCCAGCCACCAGAGATTGAGGCAGGGATGACAGAGACCAATCGAGGCAGGGATGGCAGAGACCCAGCCACCAGCTTCAGTTCCAACTGACCTGGACAAATACGTCTCCAATTAGATGTTGTTGGATGAGGCTGGGAAACCTTTCCTCATTTCCACATTCAACAACTTAACAAAGCGTCTTAATATGAGTACCATGTTTGGTTACACTTCTTAATTTGCTGACAACATAGTATTGTGAGTTCTTATTTCCTCTAGGTGTGTGTCTAAGATGGTCTTTCTTTTGTTTAAAGACTGAGGAGTTTGCCATTATCAGCAACTGCAACATAATGTTTAGTATTTGTGTTTGTATTTATTATGGATCCCCATTAGCTGCTGCAGCTACTCTTGTAATGACCACCAAAAGAGGCGCATTTTAAAGTTATCTGCCCACATTGACATAACTTTTGATGGTATTATAGTCTGTTTTTTAAATGTATCTTTGTTTATGAATATAGTTAAGAAATAAGGCCTGGGTGGGTGTGGTATATGGCAAATATACCGCAGCTAAGGGCTATTCTTAGGCACGTCGCAACACAGAGTGCTAGGACACAGCTCTTAGCTGTGGTATATTGGCCATATATCACAACCCCCAGAGGAGCCTTATTGCTATTATAAACTGGTTACCAACATATAAGTGCAGTAAAATTCTTTGTTTTGTCATACCCATAGTATACGGTCAGCTATACCACGGTTTTCAGCCAATCACTATTCAGTGCTCGAACCACCCAGTTTATAAATGTTGATATGACACACTAGTTATTGCTCTACTTTGTAATCAACATAGATTTTGCAAGACTGGAATGTGAGCACATCAGGACATTTATTGTCCAGCTCAATATAGTGCATGTGCACTCTGGCGGAAGGGACATTGGTAAGAGTTCACTTGTTTATTGCCTTCTTAAATGTTCATCCTTTTTACACTTTTGCAAAGAACAAACCCAATAATCAAATGGGTCTTGATTCGTTATCAAGACCAAAAGAAATATGGCTTTGATGTCATTCTGGAGCCCTTGGTTAATGATGTTAAACTGGAGAGTCATGGTGTAAATTTGCCTTTTTCAACTGATAGAGTTAATCTGCCAAATAACTGGAGACAATTTGGGGATGCATGCAGTCCTTGGTTTCACAGAGTCCTTCAGTGGTCATTACTTTTGCCAGTTCTGTTTGATAGAAAAGGCTAATGCTCAGACGGTTTACAGTGAGGATGACCCTAAGATTGTCTTGCGTGGTAAAGATACATTTGAAATGCATTTGAATCAGTCCCACAGCTCCCATCTGTGTATGGTGTGAAGAAAAATTCTAAACTAAACAGTTTTCAGCACTTCCATGTTTGTAGTAATCTTTCTGTGGACATAATGCATGACATTCTTGAAGGGGTGGCTCCATTGGAGTTCAAATTGTTGTTTGAATATGTCTCAGAATTGTTTTTAAATAGAAACATGCGCTTCTCTCTAGAAACTACTCGTTTAACTATGGGTACAGTACATGGAACGCAAAAACCGTCCAACTAAAGTCAAGCTAGAGAACAGTGGAAATAGCATAGCACTTAATCCTATTCAAACTCTGTCTTGTGGGAAACTTTCCCTTGATTTTGAGTGATGTTGTTCCAACAGGAAATGAGAACTGGAGTTTGCTGCTCATCTGTGTTGTTTTTGTCGCACTGCTTTGCTTTATCTTGGTCAGGTCGCAGTTGCAAATGAGAACTTGTTCTCAACTGGCCTACCTGGTTAAATAAAGGTGAAATAAAATTAAAATAAAATAAACATAGTTTTTTTCCCCTTTTCTTAGCCAGGGCATGACTGTGTATCTGAAGCATTATGTCTTAACAGTGTTTCAATATTAACACCACAAAAAGTGTTAAATTAACACTGATGAGAGTGGATCTATATAAACACTGAATGAATGTTAAAATGAACATGCCTGGTGTAAAATTAGTCCAGGAGCACAATTACAACTTTTGGGGCAACTCCAAGTAGGTCACCATATTTGCAGAGTCTGCAGGTGGAGTGAGCGTATCAGTACTGGTGAGGATCCACACACACACAGATTGTTAGCGCTTTTGAACAGGCTCTTAATATTTAGGGATAAAAAGAGGAAGGGAAGCGCTGCTCAGGTACATAATAGTAGGTTTTGGTAGACAGAAGATGCTCTTTGGTAAAAGGGGTAAATTGGTCATTAAAAATAAAGGAGGACCAAGGCATTCTTCATATAATTAATTAAAATGCCTTTATTTGTATGGCATGTTCAATGAAAACAAAGTTCAAGAACTCTGATGCGTTTCGGCTGCATGGCCTTTGTCAGGGCTCTTAATATTGTTAGTAATTGGCAGCTTCATTCACTGTTGTTTGTTGATCTGTTCCATCGTGCAATAGCTGAGTGGTACAGCTATGGATGTTACCATGAGCTCTGACCCGTTGTCTGTGGCCCAGGTATTTTCAAACTCTGTCTCCACCAAACAAAAATCGACACAGTTCAAGGTCTACATCACATCAATATACTATTTTCATCACAACTACCTCAAGTGATGTCCTGGAAACAAATTATTTGAGCCTAAAACTTTCCCTAGAGGGATACTGGTTGAATGACGTGTGACTTTCCTTTTTTTACATAAATAATCATGTTCTCAACTTCTGTCTTTTTAAAGAATCAATTGTTGTATTGTGGTGTGACTGTAGATGGGCATTTCCTGCCCAAGTTGGAGTTTCCAAAACCACGAAATGCACAAGGTACCGTTCATGACTGGAGCCAACACTGACGAATTTGGTAGGCTACTGGCAAACTTAAGTCAGCTTTGAGAATTTATTTAAAAATGTATAACAACAATATTGAATGTGATATTTTACGTGACTTGGATAACACTAAGTTAACAACATTAAGTTGTTATTTCAGCTATTTAGGAATATCTTTAACAACTGTAGTAACATCTTTAGGCTATTAACCAAAAACTTTTTAGCAATTGCATAGTAATAGAGCTATTTATTTATCTATATACTGTACCAGTCAAAAGTTTGGTCACACCTACTCATTCCAGGGATTTTCTTTATTTGTACTATTTTCTACATTGTAGCATAATAGTGAAGAGATCAAAAGTATGAAATAAAACATATGTAATCATGTAGTAACCAAATATATTTTATATTTGAGATTCTTCAATGTAGCCACCCTTTGCCTTGAGAGCTTTGTACACTGTTGGCATTCTCTCAACTAGCTTCACCTGGAATGCTTTCCAACCGTCTGGAAGGAGTTCTTGTTGGCTGCTTTTCCTTCACTGTTAATTCCTGGTTGGGTGGATGGAATTGATCGGGAGCAGGTCATGCCTTTGCTGGCATTATTCTACCCTGATCTAAGAGACTGCAGTCACACCTACCAAGACATTGCACAGATTAAAATGTGGCTACACTAAATGGTATTTGTCTCCTTCAGCCAAAGGATCAGTGGATAACTGAGCTGATAGCAGATGAATACCTGGGAACCTCTGTAAATCGGGTGAAAAACCCTGATGTATTCACTAAGCTGTTTGGGGATGCTATGTTTACCATTCCTGCTCTTACAACAGCAGACTTCCACAGCAGTAGGTTTGGAAGTCAAGGATACAAAGTATTCTGAGTCAGTAGAAAGTGTAATTCATGCATCAGTTTGCTTTAAACAGCCACTACAAACTCCAACTCAGGGCTAGATTTGATCAGATCTGCATTAGCTGACACCAGCATAGCTTTTGTTTTGGCGGCATCGGAACTACATTGGAGCTGTCGAATCCACAAGTGTCTCCTTGCGTTTGTTTATCACGAACACTGCCATTGGATGCAACAAAACCACATGACTTTATGATACAATAAATCCCATGAAGCCTCGTTACAAGTTTAAGCACTCAATTGCATGATGTTGTGGTCTACACCTCAATTAGACTGATTAGGCTATAAACCCCCCCATCCAAATCATCATGAAAACATGCATTAGCCTACACTTTCTATGGTTTGAGACACAAGAGAAGCCGCTCACCTATTTGTCAGCTCATACCCAGGGGGGCTTTGAGGTACCGGAACACATTGAGGGGAAAAAAAGTGAGACCCCAGGGGAACGCGCAATGCCGTCGGGGGTACGCCAAATAAAAATGTGATTCACATTGTCTTTTTTTATAATAATAAAAAATACATTTAAAAAATATATATATTTCTTCACATTTCCAAACAGTCCATTTATATTTTCCAAGGGGGTTAAGCTGTTGGGTGAGGTTTTTTTCTAACCCAAGTCGCATTGTATCACTGCCAGAAATAAAATTAAACTATCTTGTGTTCAGTGAAATAACAACACAATGCGAAATACAGATAGCCTAGTCAAATAATAAACATCCAATCACATTCACTGGTACATGCTGGCACTTAGACCGCACTCAATGAGCTGTATACGGCCATAAGCAAACAGGAAAATTCTCATCCAGAGGCAGCGCTCCTAGTGGCCGGGGACTTCAATGTAGGGAAACTTAAATCTGTTTGACCTCATTTCTACTAGCATGTTAAATGTGCAACCAGAGGGGGATAAAAACTCTAGACCACCTTTACACCACACACAGAGATGCAAACAAAGCTCTCCCTCCATTTGGCAAATCTGACCATAATTATATTCTCTTGATTCCTGCTTACAAGCAAAAACTAAAGCAGCAAGCATCAGTGACCCGGTCAATAAAAAAGTTGTTAGATGAAGCAGATGCTAAGCTACCAGAATATTTTGCTAGCACAGACTGGAATAGGTTCCGGGATTCTTCCGATGCCATTTAGGAGTACACCGCATCAGTCACTGGCTTCATCAATAAGTGCATCGATGACGTTGTCCCCACAGTGACTGTACGTACATACCCCAACCAGAAGCCATGGATTACAGGCAACATCCGCACTGAGCTAACGGGTAGAGCTGCCGCTTTCAAGGAGCAGGACTCTAACCTGGAAGCTTAGAAGAAATCCCGCTATGCCCTCCGACGAACCATCAAACAGGCAAAGCGTCAATACAGGCCTAAAATCGAATCATACTACACTGGCTCAGACACTAGTCAGATGTGGCAGGGCTTGCAAACTATTACAAACTACAAAAGGGAAGCAAAGCTGCAAGCTACCCAGTGACACTACCAGACAAGCTAAATTACTTCTGTTTGCTTCTAGGCAAGTAAAAGACCAAGTCCATATTATGGCAAGAAAATCTCAAATAAGCAAAGAGAAACGACAGTCCATCATTACTTCAAAATACATGAAGGTCATTCAATGTGGAAAATTCTTAAAACGGCATTGTTGGTTAAGGGCTTGTAAGCATTTCACAGTAAGGTCTACACTTTGTATTCGGCACATGTGACAAATACAATTTGATTTTAAAACTTGCCTCACTGTGATTGATCAATTTGAAGAAAGAAGTTTAAACGGTTGAAACTGATAGGAAAACATGGTCATTGTGGATGTTGTTTCAAAACCTAACAACTGAATGCACAGCGCTTTCAAAAGGTGATTATTCATTCGAAACCCCCATTTGTATATTAGACCTTATGAGCCCAAGCCCCCACACAAAACAAAACATATTAGGATTGTGCCACTATACAATACAAAGCCGACTGCATTTTACGTTTGGCAATTTAACAAAACTGATTTAAGATTTCTTTGGTGCATAATTGGTCTGACTCTAGCCTATACTCAAATTAAACTAAATCTAGGAATCGCCTTTGTGTGTGGACAGTATTATTATGCATACTGGTTGGACTGGTTACCTTATGCTATGCTCCAAAACGTGTGAAATGGGAAAGAGGAAAAACAGAAGCGAAAATTAGTTATTCTTTTTTATTATTGTTAAGACAAAGGACACTTAAACTGCAGTACTGAAGTCAGAGTGAGCAGTTCAACAGGTCTAACAGTTTCAAGCAGGGTTGTGCCTCTGGGATTGACGATTTACAAAGCGCAAGACTCAATTTACAAAGGTGCTTCATTTAAACAGCTGACCACAGAAGCGCTACTTACAAAACTCAAATCAACCAAGTAATGATGCAAATATTTCTACAGCTGTCCCAAAAAATATTTAAAATAAGCTTATTAAATAGGTTCCATTCATTAATATATATTACCTCTTTACTCTCGCTAGAGCTTTTTTTTTTTCAAACGTTAGTAAAGCTGCAGTCTGATACAAAAGAACTGCTTTGAATGGAGCCTCGGAGTTAGTGACTGTCTCAATACTATCAACTTAGCTTCCTTTCATGTCCTGCCCTCCATGATCACTGACCTGTCGTCAGGAGAAGATGGGGAGGGGAAAGCCACATGGTGGAAAACCCTTCCAGGCTCTTCAGCCATTCGTGCTCATGAAGGTAAGGGATCAAGGAAAGGAATCCATAGAGGAGTTGGGACAAAACCATCCACTGTACTGCCAAGAACAGTCATACACTTTTCGTAATGTAAAGGTACAGTATGATTTAGTATTCAGTAGGGTCCCCATTAGCTGCTACTAATGCAGCAGCAGCTACTCTTCCTGGGGTCCAAATGGGAATAAAGATGAGAACCTTGAATAGCATTTTGTTTTGCAAACAGCCATTATCCTAACGGGTGTTGCAATACCTTTATAACATCCTGTTAAAAGCATCCAATAGGGCAATATGCTATCAGTCTAAATATAAATGGCTGATACAGCTACAGTACAGCGTAAGCTTTTTGCCAACATGTAGAAAATACTAATATGTTGAAACATCCAGTCATTAAATATTTCCATTTTACTACATACTATCCATCAGAAGTATTTTGAAAATAAAAAGTAGCAATTTCTGATATGCAAATGCCCAATTGCGTAATATTGTAATATTAAAATACATTATATTTTCCTTGACCATGTGACGAAAAGAGTAAAAGCACCGGAGATCTTTTCTAACGTAATGCCACCTGTGAACCAAACTAAGAGCAATGTACACACTAATATATAGCAAACCAAAAGTGTCTCAGATTGTGAATAAGAGTATTGGAAACAGGTGGCATTAAACTGAAAATACAGCATGCATCCAAACAAAATCATTAAAGAATAAGTTTTAGTAGAAATTCCACTCACTTCTCTTACAATGACTTGCAAAAGTATTTACTACACTTGGCATTTTTCCTATTTTGTTGCCTTAAAACCTGGATTTAAAATGGATTTTTTTTTGGGGGGGGATTATATAATTTGATTTACACAACATGCCTACCACTTTGAAGATGCAAAATATGTTTTTATTGTGAAACAAATAAGACAAACAGAACTGGAGTGTGCATAACTATTCACCCCCCCAAAGTCAATACTTTGTAGAGCCACCTTTTGCAGCAATTACAGCTGCAAGTCTCTTGGGGTATGTCTCTATAAACTTGGCACATCTAGCCACTGGGATTTTTGTCCATTCTTCAAGGAAAACTGCTCCAGCTCCTTCAAGTTGGATGGGTTCTGCTGGTGTACAGCAATCTTTAAGTCACACCACAGATTCACAATTGGATTGAGGTCTGGGATTTGACTAGGCCATTCCAAGACATTTAAATGTTTCCCCTTAAACCACTCGAGTGTTGCTTTAGCAGTATGCTTGGGGTCATTGTCCTGCTGGAAGGTGAACCTCCGTCCCAATCTCAAATCTCTGGAAGACTGAAACAGGTTTCCCTCAACAATTTCCCTGTATTTAGCACCATCCATCATTCCTTCAATTATGAGCAGTTTCTCAGTCCCTGCCAATGAAAAACATCCCCACAGCATGATGCTGCCACCACCATGCTTCACTGTGGGGATGGTGTTCTCAGGGTGAGGAAAGGTGTTGGGTTTGTGCCAGACATAGCGTTTTCCTTGATGGCCAAAAAGCTACATTTTAGTGTCACCTGACCAGAGTACCTTCTTCCATATGTTTGGGGAGTCTCCCACATGCCTTTTGGCGAACACCAAACATGTTTGTTATTTTTTTCTTTAAGCAATTGCTTTTTTATGGCAACTCTTCCATAAAGCCCAGCTCTGTGGAGTGTATGGCTTAAAGTGGTCCTATGGACAGATAATCCAATCTCCCTGTGGAGCGTTGCAGCTCCTTCAGGGTTATCTTTGGTCTCTTAATTGCCTCTCTGATTAATGCCCTCCTTGCTTGGTCCATGAGTTTTGGTGGGCCGCCCTCTTGTCAGGTTTGTTGAGTTGCCATATTCTTTCCATTTTTTAATAATGGATTCAAAACTTGTTTGGGATAAGGGGCAGCATTTTCACTTTTGGATGAATAGCGTGCCCAGAGTGAACTGCCTCCTACTCAGTCCCAGATGCTAATATATGCATATTATTATTCGTATTGGATAGAAAACACTCTGAAGTTTCTAAAACTGTTTGAATGATGTCTGAGTATAACAGAACTCATATGGCAGGCAAAAACCTGAGAAATCCAGGAAGTGGGAAATCTGAGGTTTGTATTTTTTGAACTCACCCCTATCAAATACACAGTGGGATATGGGTTATTGTGCACTTCCTAAGGCTTCCACTAGATGTCAACCGTCTTTAGAACGTTGTTTCAGGCTTCTCATGTGAAGGGGTGCCGGATGGGAGCTTTTTGACTAAGGGGTCTGACTACAGCCTCGTTCTCAGTCACACGCTTTCACTTGAGAGGTAGCTCTCGTTCCATTGCTTTTATACAGACAATGGAATTCTCAGGTTGGAACATTATTGAACTTTAATGATAAAAACATCCTAAAGATTGATTCTATACTTAGTTTGACAAGTTTCTTCAACCTGTAATATAACTTTTTGAACGTTTCGTCTGAATGGACCGGATCGCGCTTTTGGATTTGTTTACCAAACGCCCTAACAAAAGAAGCTATTGGACATAAATGGACATAAATGATGGACATTATCGAACAAAACAAGCATTTATTGTGGAACTGCAATTCCTGGGAGGGCATTCTGATGAAGATCATCAAAGGTAAGTGAATATTTATAATGCTATTTATGAATAATGTTGACTACCCAACATATGGAGGATATTTCTCTGGCTGGTTTGGGCTCTGAACGCCGTTCTCAGATTATGCTCTTTCCGTAAAAAAAATTAAAAATCTGACACAGCGGTTGCATTAAGGAGAAGTGTATCTAAAGTTTCATGTATAATAGTTGTATTTTCATCAACATTTATTATGAGTATTTCTGTGAATTCATGTGGCTCTCTGCAAAATCACTGCATGTTTTGGAACTACTGAATGTAACACGCCAATGTAAAGTAAGATTTTTGGATATAAATATGAACTTTACCGAACAAAACATGTATTGTGTCATCTGATGAAGATCATCAAAGGTTAGTGATTAATTTTATCTCTATCTGTGCTTTTTGTGACTCCGCTCTTTGGCTGGAAAAATGGCTGGGTTTTTCTGTGAGTTGGTGGTGACCTAACAATCGTTTGTGGAGCTTTCACTGTAAAACATTTTTGAAATCAGACACTGTGGCTGGATTAACGAGAATTGTATCTTTAAAATGGTGCCTAATACTTATATGTTTGGGACATTTGATTTATGAGATTTCTGTTGATTTGTATTTGGCGCCCTGCAATTTCATTGGCTGTTGGCGAGATGGTGCTCCGTGGAATGTTCAAAGTTTCACATATCTTTTTATAACCCAACCCTGATCTGTACTTCTCCACAACTTTGTCCCTGACCGGTTTGGACAGCTCCTTGGTCTTGATGGTGCCGCTTGCTTGGTGGTGCCCCTTGCTTAGTGGTGTTGCAGACTCTGGGGCCTTTCAAAACAGGTGTATATACACAGAGATCATGTGACAGATCATGTGACACTTAGATTGCACACAGGTGGACTTTATTTAACTAATTATGTGACTTCTGAAGGTAATTGGTTGCACCAGATCTTATTTATGGGATTCATAGCAAAGTGGATGAATACATATGCACGCACCACTTTTCACCTTTTTGTGAATTTTCTTTAACTTATTTTTTTTCATTTCACTTCACCAATTTGGACCATTTTCTGCATGTCAATTATGACATCGAAATAAAAATCATTTTAAATTAAAGGTTGTAATGCAACAAAATAGGAAAAACGCCAAGGGGGATGAATACTTTGCAAGGCACTGCAGCTTTAGGCAATACAGACATGGTGTACACATTACAACTCAGAGGCACAGAGCATTTGTTCTGGGGTTTGTGGGATGAAAAGTAAAATCCTCTTCTCTGGTTTAAAAATTAATAACAATAAGCTGTTAAGGAAGCCTTTGTCATATCATATGACCTCTGGGTATGCCGCAGCAGAGATACCGATGTCGTGTGGAGGTGAAGAGAGGGGAAACATGGGACAGGGAGCAAGGATACTTCAGGTACCTAGGGGGTAGGGCAAAAGGTTGTTTCTGGCCAGGGCCACAAATGTGTGGGACAGTGTAGAGGTGATTTTGGATTGTGAAGCTGTGTACAGTAGAGAGAGCTTCTACAGGGGTAGTAAATATGGGGCTTTTCTGTGTGTAAGCATTTCAGGGTTCTTTAGGGGAAAGATATACATACATGAGTGATAACTAAGACCTGGAGTTTTGCCTAACCACATAACCTGATCAGGAAAAAACAACGGGCCTTAGTTATGGGTTACAACTAGGTTCCCAAATGTTTTCCAGGTGCGGTCAACACTCGGGATGCGTGTACGGGGTCTAGGTAAGCCTGTATCTGTCTGCCCCATCAGGATGTCCAGGACTGCATGTTGCGCAGCATGGCCTCAAAGCGCTCCATGTCGGGGGCATAGGCGTGGGCCAGCCGGTCCGTCAGGCGGCTGTAAAGGCTGAATGACTTGAGCTCTAGCCAGATGAAGCCGAAGTGGTCTTCGTCGAACAGGACAAACAGGCCCGGTGTGCGCTCCGGACTTGTGAAGCCGTGGCCTGCAATCAGGCCTGTTCCGTAGAAGCTGAAATCAATTAAAAAACAAATAAATTAAACATGATTTCTTGTTGCGTAGCATACGGTGCCTTCAGATAGTAAAATGTGGAAAAAGGCAAGTGGTGTGAATACTGTTACAGCCGGAAATTAAATGGATTAAATTTAGATTTTTTTTCCCCATTGGTTTACACACAATGCCCCATAATGTCAAAGTGGAATAAAATGTTGCCAAATTGGCCTCCCCAGTGGTGCAGCAGTCTAAGTCACTGCATCGCAGTGCTATAGTTGGATGAAGAGTTTTTCTTTAATGAGTCGGACAGGAAGGATATACTCCAAACACCCGTACAGGCCCTCATCCCTGTATTGGAAGGATAGAACAGTAGCCTCTGGTAAGACACAGAGCAGGGGCCTATGCATATTTGTAAACAAAAGCTGGTGCACAATATCTAAGGAAGTCTTAAGTTCTTGCTCACCTGAGGTAGAGTATCTCATGATAAGCTGTAGACCACGCTATCTACCTCAAGTTCTCATCTTCGTAGCTTTCTATTTACCAACACAAACCGATGCTAACACTCAGACCGCACTCAATGAGCGGTATACGGCCATATGCAAAACAGGAAAATGCACATCCAGAGGCGGCGCTCCTAGTGGCCGTGGACATTAATGCAGGGAAACTTAAATCAGTTTTGCCTCATTTCTATCAGCATGTTGAATGTGCAACCAGACGGGGGAGGGAAAAAATAAAATAAAAAAAACCTCTAGACCACCTTTGCTCCACACACCGAGACACATACAAAGCTTTCCCTCACCCTCCATTTGGCAAATCTGACCATAATTCTATCCTCCCGGTTCCTGCTTAAAAGCAAAAATTAAAGCAAGAAGTACTAGTGACTCAGTCTATAAAAAAAGTGGTCAGATGAGGCAGATGCTAAACTACAGGACATTTTTGCAAGCACAGACTTGAATAGGTTCTGGGATTCTTCCGATGGCATTGAGGAGTATACCACATCAGTCACTGGTTTCATCAATAAGTGCATTGATGATGTCATCCCCACAGTCTGTACGTATATACCCTAATCAAAAGCCATGGATTACAGACAACACTGAGCAAAAGGGTAGAGTTGTCGCTTTTAAGGAGCGAGACTCTAACCTGGAAGCTTATAAGAAATCCCACTATGCCCTCTGACGAACTATCAAACAGGCAAAGCGTCAATACAGGACTGAGATCGAATCATACTACACCGGCTCCAACGCACATCAGATGTGGCAGGGCTTGCAAACTATTACCGAATACAAAAAGGAAGCACAGCTGAGAACTGCCCAGTGACAAGAGCCTACCAAACGAGCTAAATAACTTCTATGCTCGCTTCAAGGAAAGTAACACAGCTGATGCATGAGAGCATCAGCTGTTCTGGGCGACTGTGTGATCACTCTCTACACAGCCGATGTGAGTAAGACATTTAAATAGGTCAACATTCTCAAGTTCACAGGGCCAGACGGATTACCAGGACTTGTACTCCGAGCATACGCTGACCAACTGGCAAGTGTCTTCACTGACATTCTCAACCTCTCCCTGTCCGAGTCTTTAATACCAACATGTTTCAAGCAGACCACCATAGTGCCTGTGCCCAAGAACACTAATGGGGTATTGTGTGTTGATGGGGGAGAAAAAGAATATATCTATTTTGAATTCAGGCTGTAACAACAAAATGTGGGTATGAATACTTTCTGAAGGTACTTTGGATGGTGTATCACATGTTGTGATCCAATGATTCAGTTGGCCGGAGTGTTGTGCTTGTAACACATGAATTTTGTGATTTCCACATGCACTGGACACATGCATAAACTAAGTCCATTTGGAGAAAAGTGTCTGATAAATTACCATTTTATTATATTATGCAACTACATATTCCTGGCACTCTTGGCTATATGATGTGTGAATAACAACCTGAACAGGTGTGATATAAATGGTCTCACCACATCTTGCAGGTTCGGGGGTAAACCTCATTGCGGGTCATGACCCCCAGAGGCAGGACGAAAGGCTGGGCCTCTGAGGAAGCGCTGCTGCTACTGGGCCCAGGCTGGGGGCTCTCTGACTGGGCTTCCATAGCCGACTCCAGCCCCGCTGCCCCAGCACCACCAGCCACAGCCCCCTCTGAAGCAGCTCCCTGGGGGGCCACGTCTGGGTTCTGCACCTCCCGCTGCGCCTCCTCGTGCATCCCCAGCACCAGGCGAGACAGCTCTTCTATGCTGCGCTGGTGCACCAGGTCCGGCAGGCACACAGGCCGGTTCAGGTCCACGTCAAGCGTTAGCTGGCCTGCTGGGACATTGGGGTCCCCCTGGGAAAGAGGAGAAAGGGCAGGGAAATGTTCAGTAGGCACAAAATGGGGAAAACATTTTGAAAGGAAAGAGGTACTACCCAAACGTGTAATAAGGACTTTTGTTTTCAATTTCAAAATGTCTTCATGCCAACTGAACTGATCACACTGAAGGTTTTGTTAAATACCCAATGGAATATGTAGGCCACCTGTATTATAGTGTTCTGCCCACATAACTCAATGCCAACCAACTACTTTAAGGATTAAATAAAATAAACATTAGGGACAAGGTTGGAGTTGGAAACAGTAGGGTGGAAGCAATAGGGTTGAGGGACTGACAGTAAGCTTGGTGGCCCTGGCGCAGGGCCCATGAAAGCTGAGCATGACGATCTCCAGGCCGTGGCTGCCATAGGTGCCTTTAAACAGGCCCGGCTGCAGCAGGTCCGAGGGCATCCGGGGGGGGAGGTAGATCCGCCGGTACGTCAGGCAGTTACTGTCAGAACACAGCATCATCAACATTCATGAAGCCAATTACATAAAACAGATTTATATGAACCTCTTAAAAAAGGAATACAATATCACTGAATGAAAAATGAATTAATGGGGTACGTGTCAAGTCACCTAGCGACCCATCCCTTAAAGCATTATATTGAGGAAAATGAGGAACATTACAATTAATTCATAGCCTCCAGCTAGATATTTCTTTAGGTCTTTCACTGACCAGAGTAAACAAATAAAAGAAAAGGAACAATAGTGGCGAAAATTTTAATATTTAAATAAATTGTCTAAAACAGTAGATGTAATATGGAAGACCTACTCACATTGGCTGGTATACTGTCATAAGGAAGACCTACTCGTATTGGCTTGTGTAGATGAACTTCATAAGAATGAGCTCCTGCATATGCTCATGGAAGATGTCCTCCAGTGTCCTCCCCCACTCCTCCTCCAGCCATGTGCGGAACTCCTGCCAACAGATCAAAATCCCACGGTTACGCCCACTTGCCTCATTTACCGATTGAAATCTGAAAGACTTGATTCAACACAAATCTTAGACAAGGCAACAGTAAACATGTCATCCCCAAAAAATTATGCAGCGTGTCCTTGGGCCAATCAGTCTAATTTTGTAAATTACAGATCTCTATGGCATGATGCATCATCTACCCAAGTTTCGTCAAAATCAGTCCAGCGCTGTCTAAGATATTGCGTGTGACTAATGTGCATACAGTCAATTACTATAGCTACCCCCTTGGGCCAATCAGTGTAATTTTGAAAAACGCTAGAACTCTATTGCAGGACGAATCACTCATCCAATCTTCATCCAAATTGGGCCAGTGGTGTCTGAGATATTGCGTCTAAGAGCGCTCCACACCCGGATTGCGCAACATTTGCCCATTATTCTTTTCAAAATTCTTCAAGCTCTGTTGGTTGTTTATCATTGCTAGAAGTAGATTTAAGTCAGGAACATTCACGGTCTTCTTGGTAAGCAAGTCAAGTGTAGATTTGGCGTTGTGTTTTAGGTTATTGTCCTGCTGAAAGGTGAATTAATCTACTAGTTTCTGGTGGAAAGCAGAAGACCAGGTTTTCCGCTAGAATATAGCCTGTGCTTTGCCCGAAAAACTTCCCAGATCTTAACGATTACAAACATACCCATAACATGATGCAGCCACCACTATGCTTGAAAATATGCAGTGGTACTCAGTAATGTGTTTTAGTGGATTTACCCCAAACACAACATTGTATTCAGAGGAAACGTTAATTGTTTTGCCACATTTCTTAAATGTTACTTTAGTGCCTTGTTGCATACAATATTTATGTTTTGATTGTGTTCGCTAAGACAAGACACATCATTCACCCAGGTTGTCAAAATCGGACCAGTGCCGTCTGAGATATCGCGTGACTAATGTACGAACAAACGGAGACAGATCCACAGTCCCCTCCCCGAGTTCATGAGGGACAACAGCGAACTTTCAGTATGATCGGAACATTGAGATGGTGTGTTTGTAAAAAGTGCTACACTATGTGATTTATTGATTCAATGTTCAATTAATACATTTATTTTACAAATGCATAGTTGCCTCAGCCATACGATAACAATATAAAAAGTGTTGTGAAGTGACAAGAGACCCTCTCTCTCCTCCTCACCTCCTGCCTCCCCCCTGGCATGCGGTGATGATCTGTCTGGTTGCACTTAGTCGAGAACTCATCCTTCTTCCCAGTCTGGAAATAAGAAAAGGAATTGCAGCTTTTATCACAAAGCCATGGAAGACGTGTGTCATCAGCTAGGCCAATGGCTGACAGATAGCCAAACTCTCGCTCTCTCCTGGGGGACTTCACCAAGGTTTTATGACTTAACAACCGGATAGTAAATACCTTGCAGAAACTCTACCTTTGGCTCTACAGTATTAAGAATGGAATGTCTGAGTGTTACATAGACTCTTGCCAAATAACTTAAACATCAAACATGGAACATTGAAACAATATACTTCAACATCCAAATCTAGGTAATGATGAGAAATGGAATATGGAAAATTCATGTCTATTTTGTGAGGTCATTAAAATGATCAGAAAGACTGTATAACAAGAACTAGACACCCTCATAGATACAGTTCAGGTTTGCATTTAAATGTTGCATAAAATAAATGATTAAGTATAAGAATACTTGAAGATCAAATGTGATTTTAGCCTTCGAAGTTAGATAATTGTTTTTCATATAAACTTTTGCCAAGTCAGTAACCACGCCCACTTGAGCACAGACTTCATGTCAACATAATGGAATAACCCCTTTATATCCAAGCTTAAAATAACTAATAAAATTTACATTAGAATAGAGAACATGAGGACGTGGTCCACACGTCAAAATGGTTAGAATTTAAATACAGACCAGACAATGTGGAGCGGTGGCTACATGGCTTACAAATGGTTTAAAACTACAACACCAGAAAATGGTAAGACCCTCTGAAACTCTCGAGTGAAGAAGATAAAGATCACACTGGAACATTCAGTCTACAGCTGTTTAAGTACTGGTAGTCTAGTAAACTCGACCAAAGACCACCGCGTGTGTAACAGCTGGAGTAGACATTCAATTTCCTCTCACCATCATAGGTATCTCCGAAGGATCCATTCTAATATCAATTTGAAACGGACACTCTTAAGATAAAGAAGCCTACTACAACTACAAAGGACATTGTGACCTCTGGTGGACAAACCAGTCTTACATCCCTCGAACTACTCGCCAAAGACAGACGAGTGGTTTCAGACACAGAGAAAGACAACTAAGCGTAAATATATGTTGCATTTCTAAATCCTAATGAGCGGTTGTTTGGGTGCTAAATATCCATATTTCCAGTCAGCGTATTTTCCAAATGTATGTACGATAAGTCCACAACTTTCTCTCTCCCACTCTTTCCCCACCCACTTTCCATTGTGTAACAAGCCATCATATCGGGTTAGTCCACTAGGGACTTTTCATTGCATTATGTTAGTAATCAATATAGCCTTCACCGAGTGGTTGTTTATGTAATTCTGTGTTATTATTTAGTTAATTATTTATTTCCTAAGCCAATTTGTATATTGCTGATTCATCACTTAGGCTAGGGTTCGTGCAGATATCCAAGAATTTTGCGATGTTCAGAATGAGACTGATGAGGTAACAATACATTAATAAGTGACTTATCTATAGACAAATATATCTTATAATCGAGTAATAATTAAACAGAGTAGGTCATTATTTGATAAATAGCAGTCATCACATTAATGATAGTCCCGTCACAGGGGACTATGTCACCACACAGTGAGTGCACTGCTTACACATAAAAGGTAGAACAATAGCAGTGAACATGACTATTTAAGCACAATAATCACATAATTATCTCCCTTACTATACAAAAGTAGTTAACTGGAATGGACTTCCTGTGAGTTAACGTTAAGTCCTCTATTTAGGGGAATTTGAGCAGATCTGGACAGGTTCCGACCAACATTTTTTATTACAGAGCGCTCTGTGTACTTCGCAACATCAATTTCTGTGCACCATTGTCTTGCTTCACATGCTACTATCTGCTCTCATCTGAAATGCATTACGTGAAATCTGACACCTCATTTACATAGTGAGCGACAAGTCACATTTTCTTGCCCATCCAGACAAAGGATCGAATTTCTCTGGCTTGTAAACCTTGCAGCTCCGCTTACAATACAGCATATGGAATGGGAGACTAGCGATTGCAGCAAAAGCAGTCTCCTCTCGCTGTGATGTTCTCGGACGGATTTAGAATTTAAACAAAACCCCTTGCTCTTGGTCCCAGAGGAACAAAATCACCTTGTGCTTACAGCCATAGCCACAGGAAGAAGGGGTGTTTCAATTTTTATATCTATATATATCTATATATATATATATATATATATATATATATATAGAGATATATAGATATCTATCTATCTATCTATCTATCTATATATATATATATACAGTTCAAGTTGGAAGTTCACAGACACCTTAGCCAAATACATTTAAAGTCAATGTTCACAATTCCTGACATTTAATCCTATTCCCCGTTTTAGGATCACCAATTTATTTTAAGAATGTAAAATGTCAGAATAATATTAGAGAGAATTATTTATTTCAGCTTTTATTTCTTTCATCACATTCCCAGTGGGTCAGACGTTTACATACATACACTCAATTAGTATTTGGAAGCATTGCCTTTAAATTGTTTAACTTGGATCAAACTTTTCGGGTAGCCTTCCACAAGCTTCCCACAATAAGTTGGGTGAATTTTGGCCCATTCCTCCTGACAGAGCTGGTGTAACTGAGTCAGGTTTGTAGGCCTCCTTGCTCCACACGCTTTTTCAGTTCTGCCCACATATTTTCTATGGGATTAAGGTCAGGGCTTTGTGATGGCCACTCCAATACCTTGACTTTGTTGTCCTTAAGCCATTTTCTACAACTTTGGAAGTATGCTTGGGGTCATTGTCAATTTGGAAGACCCATTTCCGACCAAGCTTTAACTTCCTCCAAACAGAACGATGGTCATTATGGCCAAACGGTTCTATTTTTGTGTCATCAGACAAGAGGACATTTCTCCAAAAAGTACGATCTTTGTCCCCATGTGCAGTTGCAACCCGTAGTCTGGCTTTTTTATGGCGGTTTTGGAGCAGTGGCTTCTTCTTTGCTGAACAGCCATTCAGGTTATGTCGATATATGACTCGTTTTTCTGTGGATATAGATACTTCTGTAACTGTTTCCTCCAGCATTTTCACAAGGTCCTTTGCTGGGATTGATTTGCACTTTTCACACCAAAGTACGTTCATCTATAGGAGACAGAACGCGTCTCCTTCCTGAGCGGTATGACGGCTATGTGGTCCCATGGTACTTATACTTGCGAACTATTGTTTGTACAGATGAACGTGGTACCTTCAGGCATTTGTAAATTGCTCCCAAGGATGAACCAGACTTGTGGAGGTCTACAAAAAAATTTCTGAGGTCTTGGCTGAGTTCTTTTGATTTTCCCATGATGTCAAGCAAAGAGGGACTGAGTTTGAAGGTAGGCCTTGAAATACATCCACAGGTACACCTCCAATTGACTCAAATTATGTCAATTAGCCTATCAGAGGCTTCTAAAGCCACAACATCATTTTCTGGAATTTTCCAAGCTGTTTAAAGGCACAGTCAACTTTGTGTATGTAAACTTCTGACCCACTGGAATTGCGATACAGTGAATTATAAGTGAAATAATCTGTCTGTAAACAATTGCTGGAAAAATTACTTGTGTCATGCACAAAGTAGATGTCCTAACCGACTTGCCAAAACTATAGTTTGTTAACAAGAAATTTGTGGAGTGGTTGAAAAACGAGTTTTAATGACTCCAACCTAAGTGTATGTAAACTTCCGACTTCAATTGTATGTATATATCTACTCATTCAAGAGTTTATTTCCACTATTTTCTACATTGTAGAATAATAGTGAAGACAAACTATGAAATCATGTAATAACCAAAAAAAGTGTGAAACAAATCAAATATATTTCGATTTTTCAAAGTAGTCACACTTTACCTTGATGACAGCTTTCTATACTCTTGGCATTCTCTCAACTAGCTTTACCTGGAATGCTTTTACAACTGTCTTGAAGGAGTCCCCACATATACTGAGTACTTGTTGGCTGCTTTTCCTTCACTCTGCAGTCCAACTCATCACAAACCATCTCAATTGGGTTGAGGTCGGGTGATTGTGGAGGCCAGGTCAACTGATACATCACTCCATTACTCTACTTCTTGGTCAAATAGCCCAGGGGTGTGTTTTGGGTCATTGTCATGTTGAAAAACCAGCAGTATACCACCCTGCATCCCACTGTTGGCTTGCTTCTGAAGCTAAGCAGGGTTGGTCCTGGTCAGTCCCTGGATGGGAGACCAGACACTGCAGGAAGTGGTGTTGGAGGGCTAATAGGAGTCACCATTTCCTCTGGTCTAAAAATATAACTATATTATGTTTTGAAAAATATATTTTTTCACAAATTTAGTGCACTGGGCCTTTAATAGTATTACCGGACCGACATACCGTAGACGTCTGTAGCGCTGGCAAACATTTTTTTCAGCATCTCCGCTTTGGCAAAAAAGGTAGTTGCATAATTAAGAACAGTATCTATCAGGATTCAATAGTTGGAAATGTAGGAGTTGTTGCCCTGTCCTTTTCTCTGCGATTGTCATTCTAATGGAATTTCAGAAAGAACAAAACAGTCCTCAAACATTTCAATCAAAAAGGTGAAAAGTTATGGGCAAAGACACAACATCTACATTAAAATAAATATTTTTCTTGATCAAATAACATGGAAAACACGCACTTTTTGCACAGTATTAATTTACCATCCTTACAAACTACTTTGCGCTTGCAATGTTAGCTAGGGTTGTGGGTTCGATTCCCACGTGGGACCAGCATGAAAAAGTATGCACTCACTACTGTAAGTTGCTCTGGATAAGATTGTCTACTAAAATGGAAAAGGGATGAATAGACCATTTCAGTTCACATCGAAATAAGTTGCATTTACAAAGTATTTCAAGAAACTGAAAAACATATCAAGCAAGTATTTTTATATTCACTCAAGTATTATCAGATTAACTGTTTTGTATAGATAATTATCAGACTCAAGTTACAAATGCTGGTAAACACTCCAATACATTTAGTTTACATTTTTTCACAAAAGTAGTGCACTGGGCCTTTACTAGTCCTGTATTAGCAGACCAATATAGGACGTCTTCATTGCGGGCAATTTTGTTTATATATAGCCCTACTCCACCACTTTTGTTGGATAGGAAAAAAATAATATATGATTTTTCATATTTGTACCGTGTACTTCACACCTCAGGTATATTTATTTTTACCAGAAAGGCGATATTTTAATATTTTTGGCACTATAAGTATTACTAGGTATTGTTTATGGCCCTCATTATAAATAATTAATTTGGGGGGGTGTCTATTTTGGCAAATCGACAATTTGACATATTTAAACAGGTTAAAGATGCACTACGCAGAAATCGCTCTGCCATTTCCTGGTTGCTAAAATTCTAATAGCTGGCTTACTTTCAGTTTGTGACAAATCAAACAAGTATAGTGTAGAGAATCATTGTACCAATCTAAACCGCAGAAGAAAAAATATTATACAACCAAAAATATTGTATTTTCAGCTGTTTGAAGCTGGTGTTCAAAAATGAAAATAAGACACAAAAACTAAACTGAAGAACAGGACTTATAGAAATAGTGCACATAGAACAGATCTACCGCTCCTTAGACTTGCTTTCAATGAGAATTATAGATTTATAACTCACATTTCTATGTGAATTTCTCAGGTCGCCCAAAAAGTTACATATTGCAGCTTTAAGGAGGGATCACAGAATGCCATCCAGGTCAAGAGGAGTGATCAGCCAATCATTATTCTCATTAAAAAGAACTGCAGGTGGCAGAAAAATAAATAAATCACAACCATTAGCTTTACTGTGCGTTCAGAACACAACAGAAGAAAAAAAATGGACTCACTTGGATGTCCCCCTTGTGAGGGCCCTTGTGTCCGTACATACACTCTACCGCCACCTTGTTGCTCTCCCACATGTGGATGCGGAAGAGTGGCCGCCTCCTCATGGGATCCTCGACCCGAGGGTCGTGGGGGGGCAGGTACATCCAGCCAATGATGAACAGCCCGTCAACCTGGAGAGGGATGGGTGGTGGAAGCGGAGTAAAGGGAGAGAGAAAAGTAACATGTTTTGATGGGAAAATAGACACATTTTTGTCCCCCTCTACAACCATGGGTGCTGAACAATTTGAAGACTGAAAATGTTTAAATGTGATAAAGAGGGGACACAACTGTGTAGGTGTGTGTGTAAACACACTAATTGCATACCACCACGTTGAGCAGCCCTCCGTACGGGCCTATGTCAGGCTGCCAAAGACCCAGGATGTGTCTGTATGGGTGCAGCACTGCAACACAACAGCGCAACAAAGGGTTAATACACCAAAACAGTGGTGAACCGTTCAAATCGCAGGACATCACAGCAATACATAAGAGTTTGGACTGAGAAACTGATGACAACTCAACAGAGCATATCACTGTGGTGGAGGTCTGGCCTCACTTCAAGGACAGCAGATATGGAGGGGGCATATCGTTATTGTACTCTACGCACGCACATGTGAAGTTATATCCAAGTGCATGAAAAAAAAACTTGAGTGTATAATGTCAGAGTAAACAGGGAGCGGTCACTGTAAGCACTAACCATGTTGACTAGCATGCTAAATGCGCACATTCATTTTCCAGTACCATTCCTAGTAGTCAGACGTCCGAGTTAAGGTAAGGAGCAAAGTGCAGATTCACCCCTTCAAAACCACGTCACACAGTCGGTGAGCACATGGTATTTGTCGCAACTGGCTACAACACAGGAGTCAGTCACACACTAGCATGTTAAAAGCCACACGCGTGTTGAGCCAGTCAGGTCAGGCATGTGCTGCAGTACATACAGTGCCTGTACACGTCCCTGTAGTCCATGTGCTCGTAGTCCGGTAGGAGCTTCATAAAGCGGCCAGACTTCACCCGAGGGTTCACACCTGGACAGGTACACCACAACAGTGGGCAGACTAATCAAGTTTCAAGTTTTAAAATGTCACATTCACAAGTACAGTGAAATGCCTTTCTTGCAAACGCTAAACCCAGCAATCAATATCAATGTAGTACAACAACAAAAAAACATAAGGTAGAACAAAAACACACAAGAAATAAAATACGAGAAAGTAAGCTAAAGTGCCTTCAGAAAGTATTCACACCCCTTTACTTTTTCTAAATTTTGTTGTGTTACAGCCTGAATTTGAAATGGATTAAATTGAGATTTTGTGTCACTGGCCTACACACAATACCCCTTAATGTCAAAGTGGAATTTTGTTTGTAGAAGACTTGTGGTTGTGGTTGTATCCTTATTGACTCGACATGCCAGCTTTTCATTTTTTATTAATTTTGAGTAAAAATGCAAATTATTATGTACATGGACTCATTCTGTGTTCAATCATAGTGGTTAACATGATTGTTTTAAGACTACCCCTTCTCTGTACCCCACACATACAGATAATTGTAAGGTCCCTCAATCCAGTGGTTAAATTCAAGCACAGATTCAACCACAAAGAGCAGGGAAGTGTTTTAATGCCTCGCAAAGGGCCTCGATTGGTAGATGTGTAAATATAAACAGACACTGAATACCCCTTTGTAGTGCTTTTTGGAGGTCGGTTCGATTATTTTAAAAATAATCACGGTTTTGGTTTCGATTAGAATTTTGTCTACATTAATTGTATTATGAAATAAAGACGCTACAATGCCCACAATAGTGAAATGTAATTGCCAAAACATTGAAACTATTCCATTGCCTTTGTCAGGTCCACATTGGGTATACAGAGGTCGATACGATTATGATTTTTCAACGTCGATACCGATTAATTGGAGGACCAATAAAGCCGATACCGATTAAATCGGATGATTTTATTTATTTATTTGTAATAATGACAATTACAACAATACTGAATGAACACTTATTTTAACACATCAATAAAATCTATTTAGCCTCAAATAAATAATGAAACATGTTCAATTTGGTTTAAATAATGCAAAAACAAAGTGTTGGAGAAGAAAGTAAAAGTGCAATATGTGCCATGTAAAAAAGCTAACGTTTAAGTTCCTTGCTCAGCACATGAGAACATATGAAAGCTGGTGGTTCCTTTTAACATGAGTTTTCAATATTCCCAGGTAAGAAGTTAGGTTGTAATTATTATAGGAATTACAGGACTATTTCTATTTCTCTCTATATGATTTGTATTTCATATACCTTTGACTATTGGACGTTCTTATAGGCACTTTAGTATTGCCAGTGTAACAGTATAGCTTCCGTCCCTCTCCTCACTCCTACCTGGGCTCGAACCAGGAACACAACGACAACAGCCACCCTTGAAGCTGCATTACCCATGCAGAGCAAGGGGAACAACTACTCCAAGTCTCAGAGCGAGTGACGTTTGAAACGCTATTAGCGGCACCCCGCTAACTAGCTAGCCATTTCACATCGGTTACACCAGCCTAATCTCGGGAGTTGATAGGCTTGAAGTCAAACAGCGCAATGCTTGAAGCACAGCGAAGAGCTGCTGGCAAAACGCACTAAAGTGCTGTTTGAATGAATGCTTACGAGCCTGCTGGTGCCTACCATCGCTCAGTCAGACTGCTCAATCAAATCATAGACTTAATTATAACATAATAACACACAGAAATACGAGCCGTAGGTCATTAATATGGTCGAATCCCGGAAACTGTCATCTCGAAAACAAAACATTTATTCTTTCAGTGAAATACAGAACCGTTCGGGTGGCATCCATAAGACAAAAAATTACTGTTATATTGCACAACCTTCAATGTTAAGTCATAATTATGTAAAATTCTGGCAAATTAGTTTGCAAAGAGCCAGGCAGCCCAAACTGTTGCATATACCCTGACTACATGCAATGAACGCAAGAGAAGTGACACAATTTCACCTGGTTAATATTGCCTGCTAACCTGGATTTCTTTTAGCTAAATATGCAGGTTTAAAAATATATACTTCTGTGTATTGATTTTAAGAAAGGCATTGATGTTTATGGTTAGGTACACGTTGGAGCAACGACAGTCCTTTTTCACGAATGCGCACCGCATCGATTATATGCAACGCAGGACACACTAGATAAACTAGTAATATCATCAACCATGTGTAGTTATAACTAGTGATTATGATTGATTGATTGTTTTTTTATAAGATAAATTTAATGCTAGCTAGCAACTTACCATGGCTTCTTACTGCATTCGCGTAACAGGCTGGCTCCTCGTGAGGCAGGTGGTTAGAGCATTGGACTAGTAAACCATAAGGTTGCAAGATTGAATCCCCGAGCTGACAAGGTAAAAATCTGTCATTCTGCCCCTGAACAAGGCAGTTAACCCACCGTTCCTAGGCTGTCATTGAAAATACAAATGTGTTCTTAACTGACTTGCCTAGTTAAATAAAGGTGTTAAAAAAAAATTAGATATATTTTTTAAATTCAGCAAAAATCGGCTTCCAAAAATACCGATTTCCGATTGTTATGAAAACTTGAAAAATCGGCCCTAATTAATCTGCCATTTCGATTAATCAGTCGACCTCTAGTAGACATCAGAAAAACAGGAAATTACTATGAAATGAAAAATATTTCAGTTGTGTATATTACATTGTTTCTATTTTATTACTTAATTTGTTTTCATTCCATAAAGTAATCATCTCTGCTCAGGCAGTAGCAGTCAGGCCATCTATAACATTGTGTTCCCCATACTGTAATGTCTTTAGTTATCCTATTTTTATTGAACAAATATTTAAATGCAACAATGTCAAAGATTTTATTGAGTTACAATTCATAAAGAAATCAGTCAATTGACAGACCCCATTAGACCCTAATCTATGGATTTCACCTGACTGGACATACAGATACACATCTGTTGGTCACAGATACTTTTTTTGTGTCTATATATGGTATATATGGACAACCCTTCAAATGAGTGGATTCTAGTATTTCAGCCACACCGTTGCTAGCAGGTGTATAAAATCAAGCACACAGTCTTGCAATTTCCATAGTCAAATATCGGCAGTAGAATGGCCTTCCTAAAGAGCTGTGACTTTCAACATGGCATTGTCATAGGATGCCACCTTTCCAACTAGTCAGTTCATCACATTTCTGCCCTGCTAGAGCTGCCCCAGTCAACTGTAGGTGCTGTTATTGTGAAGTGGAAATGTCTAGGAGGCACAATGGCTCAGCTGAGAAGTGGTAGGCCACACAAGCTCACAGAACGGGACCGCTGAGTGCTGAAGCACGTAGCGTGTAAAAATTGTCTGTCCTCAGTTGCAACACTCACTACCGTGTTCCAAACTGCTTCTGGAAGCAACGTCAGCACAAGAACTGTTCGTCGGGAACTATATGAAATGGTTTTCCATGGCCGAGCAGCCGCACACAAGCCTAAGATCACCTTGCGCAATGCCAAGTGTTGGCTGGAGTGGTGTAAAGCTCACCGCCATTGGACTCTGGAGCAATGGAAACGCGTTCTCTGGAGGGATGAATCACGCTTCATCATCTGGGATTCCGACAGACAAATCTGGGTTTGGCGGATGCCAGGAGAACGCTACCCGCCCCAATGCACAGTGCCAACTGTAAAGTTTGTTGGAGGAAAAATAATTGTCTGGGGTTGTTTTTCATGGTTCAGGCTCCTTCCAGTGAAAGTAAATGAACGCTACCACATACAATGACATTCTAGACAATTCTGTGCTTCCAACTTTGTGGCAACAGTTTGGGGACAGCCGTTTCCTGTTTCAGTATGACAATACCCCCCGGGCTCCTTACAGAAATGGTTTGTCGAGATCGGTGTGGAAGAACTTGACTGGCCTGCACAGAGCCCTGACTTCTGCCCCATCGAACACCTATGAGATGAATTAGAACGCCGACTGCTAGCCAAGCCTAATAGCCGAACATCGGTGCCCGACCTCACTAATGCTCGTGGCTTAAAGGAAGCAAGTCCTCACAGCAATGTTCCAACATCTAGTGGAAAGCCTTACCAGAAGAGTGAAGCAGCAAAGAGGGGGACCAACCAACTTTTATTGTCCTCAGCACAAGCTGCACCTGTGTAATGATCATGCGGTTTAATCAGATTCTTGATATGCTACAACTGGCAGGTGGATGGATTACCTCGGCAATGGGGAAATGCTCACCAACAGGGACGTAAACAAATTTGTGCACAGAATTTGAGATAAATAATATTTGTGCGTATGGAACATTTCTGGGATCTTTTATTTCATCTCATGAAACCAAAACTTTACATGTTGCATTTATATTTTTGTTCAGTGTAGCTAGCCTGCCTAAGTATGATGCAAAGCTGTCTGACAAAATAATTTTACTATTTCTTCTAGAGTAGAGAAGGTATATACTTTCAAGGTCCCTCTCGTCATTGTGTTGTGTACATTCCTCCCTTAACGCAGTCTGTGTGTATCTAACCTAATGTTGCGGGCGTAAAAGTGTATCCATCCAGAGATCTGTATACAATGATGAGATGCTCATGTCTATGCCCTAACAATGGGGGCCGTTGTTCGAAAGGCGGGAAGGCAAGCGACAAGTTTAGGTCAAAAATAAAGCCAAAGAAACGCATTGGTCTTATTTAGAACAGACTGTGGCGAGAGTGAAACCTCTCGCTTCACCTCTGATCCGTCAGCCATAAAAATAAGTTTTAAATGGTGCAATGGATTATAGTCATTGTAGTTAATTACCACATTTCTGCACTGAACTAGGTTGAATATTAGTTTAATGAAAACTACAACTCAGCGTCCCACAGTTCTTGACTTGATTCCTCCAATTTCTCTTATGAATGATTTTGTCTCTAGAGAAAATGAGTGTTGGGCTGACAAAAAATGAAAAAACTAAATGGAATTCAAGTATTGAACAGACTTCGGTCAATTAGTTGTTTAATAATCGAAAATCCGGTTAGTCGCTCAGCACTACCTTTGAGCATGGTGAAGTTATTAATTAGGCATTGGATGGTGTATCCCAATCACTACAAAGATGCAGGTGCTTTCATAACTCAGTTGCCTGCGAGGAAGGAAACAGCTCAGGGATCTCCCTATATGGCCAATCATGATTTTAAAACCGTTACAGATTTGAATGGTTGTGATTCGAAAAAACTGCAGATGGCTCCACAACATTGTAGTTGCTCTCTAATTGACATTGTAAAAGGAGGAAGTCAAATCCAATCAAATATCAACATAACACATCACCATTGTCCACTCTTCATATTTTCAAGCATGGTGGTGGCATGCTTGTCATCGACAAGGACTATGGAGTTTAGGATAAAAAGAAAAACGGAATACAGCTAAGCACAGGCAAAATCCTAGAGGAAAACCTGGTTAAGTCTGTATTCCAACAGACACTGGGTGACAAATTCACATTTCAACAGTACAAAAGCTAAAACATAATGCTAAATCTACACTGGAGTTACTTACCAAGATGACATTGAATGTTCCTGAGTGGCCTAGTTACAGTTTGGACCTAAATCGTCTTGAAAATCTATGGCAAGACTTGAAAATGGCTTTCTAGCAAAGATCAACAACAAACTTGACAGTGCTTGAAGAATTTTTAAAAGAATGTGCAAATATTGTACAATCGATGTGTGCTAAGATCTTAATGAGTTACCCAAAGACTCAGATGTAATCGATGCCAAAGGTGTTTCTAACATGTATCATCTCAGGGGATGTATACTTATCGAATCAATATAGTTTCATTTTTCATAATATTTTATCAAATGTTTGAATTTTTCTTCCACTGTGACAGAGTATTTTCTGTAGATCGACCAAAAATAACAAATCAATTTTTGCAGGGATACTGGAGTGATAGAGGTACAGTTGAAGTCAGAAGTTTAAGGTTGGTGTCATTAGAACTCATTTTTCAACCACTCCACAAATTTCTTGTTAAGAAACCATAGTTTTGGCAAGTCGGTTAGGACATCTACTTTGTGCATGACAAGTCATTTTTCCAACAATTGATTACAGACAGATTATTTCACTTATAATTCACTGTATCACAATTCCAGTGGGTCAGAAGTTTACATACACTAAGTTGACTGTGCCTTTAAACAGCTTTGAAATTCCAGAAAATGTCACGGCTTTAGAAGCTTCTGATTGACTCAAATGATGTCAATTAGCCTATTGGAGGTGTACCTGTGAATGTATTTCAATGCCTACCTTCAAACTCAGTGCCTCTTTGCTTGACAACATGGGAAATCAAAAGAAATCAGCCAAGACCTCCACAAGTCTGGATCATCCATGGGAGCAATTTCCAAATGCCTGAAAGTACCACATTCAGCTGTACAAACAATAGTATGCAAGTATAAACTCCATGGGACCACGCAGCCGTCATACCGCTCAGGAAGGAGACGTGTGTTCTGTCTCCTAGATATGAACGTACCTTGGTGTGAAAAGTGCAAATCAATCCCAGAACAGCAGCAAAGGACCTTGTGAAGATGCTGGAGGAAACAGGTACAAAAGTATCTATATATCCACAGTAAAATGAGTCCTATATCGACAAAACCTGAATGGCCGCTCAGCAAGGAAGAAGTCACTGCTCCAAAACCACCATAAAAAAAGCCAGACTATGGTTTGCAACTGCACATGGGGACAAAGATCGTACTTTTCTGAGAAATGTCCTCTGGTCTGATGAAACAAAAATAGAACTGTTTGGCCATAATGACCATCGTTATGTTTGGAGGAAAAAGGGTGTGGAAGCATCATGATGTGGGGGTGCTTTGCTGCAGGAGGGACTGGTGCACTTCAATTATGTGGATATATCGAAGCAACATCTCAAGCAATCGGTCAGGAAGTTAAAGCTTGGTCACAAATGGGTCTTCCAAATGGACAATGACCCCAAGCATACTTTCAAAGGTGTGGCAAAATGGCTTAAGGACATCAAAGTCAAGGTATTGGAGTGGCCATCACAAAGCCCTGACCTCAGTCCTATATCCTAGCATGTGCGAGCAAGGAGGCCTAACAACCTGACTCAGTTACACCAGCTCTGTCAGGAGGAATGGGCCAAAATTCACCCAACTTATTGTGGGAAGCTTGTGGAAGGCTACCCGAAACGTTTGACCCCAGTTAAACAATTTAAAGGCAATGCTACCAAATACTAATGGAGTGTATGTAAACTTCTGACCCACTGGGAATGTGATGAAAGAAACAAAAGATTAAATAAATCATCATCAATTTTTATGAGGATTAAATGTCAAGAATTGTGAAAAACTGACTTTAAATGTATTTGGCTAAGGTGTATGTAAACTTCCGACTTCAACTGTAGATAAAGTGCATACGGAAAATATTCAGACCCCTTTTTTCCCCACATTTTGTTACAGCCTTATTATAAAATATATTACAATATTTTTGTATTTCGATCTTGTCTCATCGCTGCAACTCCAACGGGCTCGGGAGGCGAAGGTCGAGTCATGCATCCTCCGAAACATGACCCGGCAAACCACACTTCTTAACACCCACCTGCTTAACCTGGAAGCCAGCCAACCAATGTGTCGGAGAAAACATTGTTCACCTGATGACCGAGGTCAGCCTGCAGGCGCCCGGGCCTGTCACAAGGAGTTAGTAGAGCGCGATGACCCAAGTAAAACCCCCCCGGCCAAACCCTCCTGTAACTCAGACAACGGACCAATTCTGCAATGCACTATGGGACTCCCAATCACGGGCGGTTGTGAAACAGCCCGGGAGCGAACCAGGGTCTGAAGTGAAGCCTCTATGACTGCGAAGCAGTGTTTTAGACCGCTGGCCAATTGGGAGCTCCCCTTTACGTTACACCCTTATTCTATAATTGATCAAATATTTTTTTCCCCCTCATCAATCTACATACAATAACCCATAATGACAAAACAAAAACAGGGTTTAAAATATTTTGGCAAATATATTAAAAATACAAAACTGAAATATCACATTTACATAAGTATTCAGACCCTTTACTCTGTACTTTGTTGAAGCACCTTTGGCAGCGATTACTGCCTTGAGTCTTCTTAGCTATGACGCCACACCTGTATTTGGGCAGTTTCTCCCATTCTTCTCTGCAGATCCTCTCAAGCTCTGTCAGGTTGGATGGGGAGTGTCGCTGCACAGCTATTTTCAGGTCTCGCCAGAGATGTTCGATCAGGTTCAAGTCCAGGCTCTGTCTGGGCCACTCAAGGACATTCAGAGACTTGTCCTGAAGCTACTCCTGTGTTGTCTGGCTGTGTGCTTAGGGTCATTGTGAACCTTTGCCCCAGTCTGAGGTCCTAAGCACTCTAGAGCAGGTTTTCATCAAGGATCTCTATGTACATTGCTCCACTCATCTTTCCTCGATCCTGACCAGTCTCCCAGTCTCTTTCCCGCTGAATAACATCCACACAACAGGATGCTAACACCACCATGCTTCACTGTAGGGATGGTGCACGGTTTCCTGTATCTTTTACTGAGGAGTGACTTCCATCTGGTCACTCTACCATAAAGGCCTGATTGGTGGAGCGCTACAGAGATGGTTGTCCTTCTGGATGGTTCTCCACACTCAATGTGTTTAGGGACCTTCAGTGATGCTGACATTTTTTGGTATCCTTCCCCAGATCTGTGCCTCGACACAATCCTATCTTAGAGCTCTACGGACAAATTATTTTAACCTCATGGCTTGATTTTTAGTCTGACATGCACTGTCAAATGTGGGACCTTACATAGACAGGTGTGTGCCTTTCTAAATAATGTCCGTGCTCCCCCCCACCCAGTTTCCTTAAGTCCACGATCAGCTCCTTGGTCTAACTGATGTTGAGGTAGAGGTTGTTGTCATGGCGCCACACTGCTAGGTCACTGACTCCTCCCTGTAGGCTGTCATCGGGTGGTGTTCAGTCCCAGGGTCCTAATACATAGATATTCCTCTTATTAGGTGGGTGAGGATGGAGTACAATTGAGAGTGCATCATTTATGGATCTGTTGGGGCGGTATGCAAATTTGAGTGGGTCTAGGGTGTCTGGGACAATGGAGTTGATGTGTCCCATAACCAGCCTTTCATAGCAGCTAGTCATTGTGGCATGAGTCTGTTCGAGTGTCATTTCTGTATCTGTCGGTCTGGTGTCTGTCCATATAGTCTGTCTGGGTATGGCAGGTTGGTTCTAGTGGTGACTACAACTAGAACCAACCTAACCTAGAACCAACCTAGCCCCAAACCTGATAGCATCAACTTCATGACACAAAAACAAAGTAAGCACAATCTCTCCACCACGAAGAGCAATTTCCCACAAGCCATCTTGAGGTTACCCCTACAGTAGCAAACAACTGAGTTAATCCCCAAAGTGTCAAAGGCAAGAAAATGCCTCAAAGGGTACCATTGCTAACTACTGGAAAGTGTTTAACAGCAGCCCCTGTCCAAATGAGGTTGAGGCTAATCAAGATGCTGGAATTTAGAGGATGAAACAGAGTCATCGATGATTTGCAGAAAGTGACAATATGTGATATTATTCCCGGACCTTCAATGCACAAGTGATACTAGTGTGACTTGGTTCAATTAGCCAATGTAAAGATGTCCATTGTTGTCTATGTCCTGATAATAAATGTTTGATATTTTCAGAAAGAGAGAGAGACTCACGTTTGGCATAGAGCTCCCGACTGGACACACCCACCACCTCCATCTTGCGCAGGTCCTCCCTCATTCCAAACTCTTTGGGAGAGAGACAGAGACCGACAGACAGGCATGTGAAAATGAAGGCCAAGGCAGATTGTGACAGTAGCCTAGTCATCAAAGCTACGTGTGCTTTAGCAAACTCCACTAGCATGACAACAAAATACAGGAGTTGGCATGACAATAAAATACAGGAGTTGGCATGACAATAAAATACAGGAGTTGGCATGACAATAAAAGCATGATACATGATGGCATGACAATAAAAGCACATTCAGATCTGGCCACCTAGGCTTATATGAGAAATTTGCACATCCCAAATTCCAAAGCTACGCTAATCCAATAATGGACTGGATACTATGAATAAAGGAAGAAATCCAAATCATTGTATACCAGGCAAATTCAAAATCTGGACCTCAACCAGTTCCACTGCTGATTTTCATTATTCCCCTCTAACCAAGGACTGATTTGGACCTGGGACACCAGGTGAGTGTAAGACATCAGGTAGAACAGAAAACCAGCAGTATTCCAGACCTCAAGGCTCGGACCCCTGGTCTGCGTATCTACAGTGAACATATCATAGCTGCCTTGCTCACCATGTTTACATGATGACTTAGCTACTAGAATGCACATTGCTCTCAAATGAAAAAATGCCAGTGGACACTACTGCTCCACTTGGCAGATGTCCCAATGGCAGAGCCTATATCAGGCTGGTGCATCTTGTACCCACAAGAACTATGGCTTTCACTGAGAAACCACTCATGCAAACGTGCATTGGTGAACTACAAGGTTCTTAAAAGTTGTAATGTACTTTTATTTGAATTTCAGTTCGATTTCAGACTCGATTTACTTGTTTTCAGTTTGAAAAAACCTTTCTATTTCATTTTTATCTTATTTAATTGCAAGGTTATGGACAGAAAGTAGCCCATGCAGCCTTATTCTAAAATTGATTAAATTATTGTTTTCCTCATCAATCTACACACAATAACCCATAATGACAAAGTGAAAACAGGTTTAAAAATGTTTGCAAATATATTAAAAATAAAAAACAGAAATATTTACATAAGTATTTAGACCCTTTGCTATGAAACTTGAAATTGAGCTCAGGTTTATCCTGTTTCCTTTGATCATCCTTGGGGGGGTTCTACAACTTGATTGGAATTAATATCGGAATCGGATGATATTAGCTAAAAATGCAAACATCGGTGTCGGCCCGATGTCTAGTTTAACGCTGTTGTGAAAAACCGATGACAAAGCTGACATGCAAACCTACAGTTGAAGTCGGAAGTTTACATATACCTTAGCCAAATATATTTAAAGTCAGTTTTTCACAATTCCCAATATTTAATCCTAGTAAAAATTCCCTGTCCTTAGGTCAGTTAGATCACCACTTAATTTGAATGTGAAATGTCAGAATAATAGTAGAGAGAATGATTTATTTCAGCTTTTATTTATTTCACCACACTCCCAGTGGGTCAGAAGTTTACATACAGTGGGGCAAAAAAGTATTTAGTCACCAATTGTGCAAGTTCTCCCACTTAAAAAGATGAGGCCTGTAAATTTTCATCATAGGTACACTTCAACTATGACAGAAAAAATGAGAAAAAAAATCCAGAAAATCACATTATAGGATTTTTAATTAATTTATTTGCAAATGATGGTGGAAAATAAGTATTTGGTCACCTACAAACAAGCAAGAATTCTGGCTCTCACAGACCTGTAACTTCTTCTTTACGAGGCTCTTCTGTCCTCCCCTCGTTACCTGTTTTAATGGCACTGGTTTGAACTTGTTATCAGTATAAAAGACACCTGTCCACAACCTCAAACAGTCACACTCCAAACTCCACTATGGCCAAGACCAAAGAGCTGTCAAAGGACACCAGAAACAAAATTCTAGACCTGCACCAGGCTGGGAAGACTGAATCTGCAATAGGTAAGCAGCTTGGTTTGAAGAAATCAACTGTGGGAGCAATTATTAGGAAATTGAAGACATACAAGACCACTGATAATCTCCCTCGATCTGGGGCTCCACGCAAGATCTCACCCCATGGGGTCAAAATGATCACAAGAACGGTGAGCAAAAATCCCAGAACCACACGGGGGGACCTAGTGAATGACCTGCAGAGAGCTGGGACCAAAGTAACAAAGCCTACCATCAGTAACACACTACGCCGCCAGGGACTCAAATCCTGCAGTGCCAGACGTGTCCCTCTGTTTAAGCAAGTACATGTCCAGGCCCGTCTGAAGTTTGCTAGAGAGCATTTGGATGATCCAGAAGAAGATTGGGAGAATGTCATATGGTCAGATGAAACCAAAATATAACTTTTTGGTAAAAACTCAACTCGTCATTTTTGGAGGACAAAGAATGCTGAGTTGCATCCAAAGAACACCATACCTACTGTGAAGCATGGGGGTGGAAACATCATGCTTTGGGGCTGTTTTTCTGCAAAGGGACCAGGACGACTGATCCGTGTAAAGGAAAGAATGAATGGGGCCATGTATCGTGAGATTTTGAGTGAAAACTCCTTCCACCAGCAAGGGCATTGAAGATGAAACGTGGCTGGGTCTTTCAGCATGACAATGATCCCAAACACACCGCCCGGGCAATGAAGGAGTGGCTTCATAAGAAGCATTTCAAGGTCCTGGAGTGGCCTAGCCAGTCTCCAGATCTCAACCCCATAGAAAATCTTTGGAGGGAGTTGAAAGTCTGTGTTGCCCAGCAACAGCCCCAAAACATCACTGCTCTAGAGGAGATCTGCATGGAGGAATGGGCCAAAATACCAGCAAGTGTGTGAAAACCCTGTGAAGACTAACAGAAAACATTTGACCTCTGTCATTGCCAAAAAAGGGTATATAAAAGTATTCAGAAACTTTTGTTATTGACCAAATACTTATTTTCCACCATAATTTGCAAATAAATTCATTAAAAATCCTACAATGTGATTTTCTGGATTTTTTTCCCTTTTGTCTGTCATAGTTGAAGTGTACCTATGATGAAAATTACAGGCCTCTTATCTTTAAGTGGGAGAACTTGCACAATTGGTGGCTGACTAAATACTTTTTTTACCCCACTGTATACACACACACACCTATTGGGGTCCTAAAATTAAAAGCCAAATAGCTAAATTACCCACAGTTTGACCATTTTAACATAATTCCAAATGTCAGCTTTTTCAGAATTGCAGAAAATGAGCTTACATTTCTTTTTAAATCCTTGGTCCTTCAAATTAAAACAAAACCAAGTTGGTGTATTTAATATAGGCAATCTCAAAAAATACATCAAATGTGAAAAAGGGGCCATGGGGAAACAAGGATGGGAAACCATGCTATAGACTAACCTGTGGACCAAATACTGTCAATTAATTCCCGTATGATAAAACGTCACATTTCGCATAAGACATGATAGCAGCGAATTAATGATTCTTCTATCTGAAATGACAATGAGCGATCACTATTATTTACCCTCCGTGCATCGCCTTCTCCAGATGGTTTCCGTGTTGAGAATTTGCCTGAATTTCTTGCAGACGAGGGCCAGGTTTGGTAACTCCGTGCCCGGGAGAGATGAGAATACTTCCACTAAAATCTCTGGGGGCAGATCCAACAGGGACTGCGGGTTCGGCGGTACGGTGCTTGCACTGTCAGCAGTGGCTTCAGCAGCGGCTTCATGGGCCACACTCGGCCCTGCCGCAGCAGAGTTTTCCGGGCCGCCGGTGACGGATTGTGTCTCACCCACAATCCGCTCCCCTTCCTCCTCGTCCATATCGGAGTCGCTTCCGTGATCCTGTTGATTATGCCGCTGACGCCGCCTGCACCTCCGAGACTGACCCACTCCGCAGAGCCTGGCACACACAGCCATCCGCAGTAGTCACCAAAGGGATAACATTACAACAGAATGTTTAGTTGTACAAATCTTTGACATTACTGCACCACAACAACTGCAGTATCGACAATCTCCCTACCAGGGCGGAAACACGTGACGCAAAGTCAACGTGTTCTTCTTCGTCTTTGGTATAATGGCGTTCGCAACAATTATAGGTGCATTCCGCCATCTACTGTACAGGTTGTTAATAAAGATGCCAAAGGGAAGAAATTCGGGGTAAAATTGTTAAATTATAATAATATATATATAAAAAAGAATCCATACAAACTATCCATAACATTTTAATTCAACTAAATCAGCCTGCTTTTCTGTTCCAATCAGGTCCCAACACAGGCTCAGAAAGATCCTGTGATGGGGGGACATTTCCTGGTGACAGTAGTCCTTGCTCTAGATGGATAAAAACCTGTTTTGGCATGGACATTGTCATTGAGGGCATCCACTATTTTAAAGTAGTCAACTAGGTGGGCCTCCTATCGCTGAAGGAAGGATCACATGATACCATTCGGGATATCAGGAGGGATCAGCCAATGAATTATACTCAGTTTGAATGGCCCTCCAACTGGTAATTACAAGTGGCAAGGCCGGTCCTCCCATTAGGCAAGATTCACACTTGAATTTTGTGAGTCATTTTGGCAATTGGTTCCTCCAGCGCCCCTAATCGGCTACTACATTGCCGGCAGCTCATAGCAATTGATGCAGTTCCCACCCCCTTCCCATTCCTGCTTCTCCGAAGTTCACTCCCACTATCCTTGGTAGCGATGGTGATATGTGTGTGTGTTTTTGGGATTATCCAATTGTGAAACATTGATCCAAATGAATCTGCCAATTAAACTATTGTATTGTTTTTAAATGTTTGTTTGAGGTAGACGATTAGTGATTAAGGCAGTAGCCTAACCTAGCCTGTTAACGTTAGCTAGCTACCAGTGGAAATTATTTCAGCTAAAAGTAATCTATAGAGAATGAAATGATAAAATATACAGACCACAAATTACAAATTGGCTATACTCAAACTCTTTAACATCATCCTCAGTTCTGGCATCTTCCTCAATATTTGGAACCAAGGACTGATCACCCCAAACCACAAAAGTGGAAACAAATTTGACCCCTAACTCCTAACTACTGTGGGATATGCGTCCTCTGCATTATCATTAACTGCAGACTCGTACATTTCCTCAGCGAAAACAATGTACTGAGCAAATGTCAAATTGGCTTTTTACCAAATTACCGTACAACAGACCACGTATTCACCCTGCACACCTTAATTGACAAAGAAACAAACCAAAACAAAGGCAAAGTCTTCTCATGCTTTGTTGATTTCAAAAAAGCTTTTGACTCAATTTGGCACAAGGGCCTGCTATACAAATTGATGGAAAGTGGTGTTGAGAGAAAAACAAACAACATTATAAAATCCATGTACACAAACAACAAGTGTGCTGTTAAAATGGGCAAAAAACACATACATTTCTTTCCACGAGGCCGGGGGGTGAGAAAGGGATGCAGCTTAAGCCCCACCCTATCAACTAATTGGCGGGGGCACTAGAACAGACTGCAGCACCCGGCCTCACCTTACTAGAATCTGAAATCAAATGTCTGTTTGCTGATGATGTAGTGCTTCTGTCCCCAACCAAGGAGGGCCTACAACAGCACCTACATCTTCTGCACATATTCTGTCAGACCTGAGTCCTGACACTAAATCTCAGTAAGACATAAATAATGGTGTTCCAAAAAAGGTCCAGTTCCCAGGACCATGAATACAAATTTCATCTAGACACTTGCCCTAGAGCACACAAAAAACTATACATACCTTGGCCTAAACATCAGAACCACAGGTAACTTCCACAAAGCTGTGAACGATCTGAGAGAAAAGGTAAGAAGGGCCTTCTATATCATCAAAAGGAACATACAATTTGACATACCAATTAGGATCTGGTTAAAAATACTTGAATCAGTTACAGAACCCATTGTCCTTTGTGGTTGTGAGGTCTGTTGTCTGCTCACCAACCAAGAATTCACAAAATGGGACAAACACCAACCTGAGACTCTGCATACAGTATTCTGCAAAAAATCCTCTGCGTACAACGTAAAACACCAAATAATACAGAATTAGGCCGACACCCGCTAATGATCAAAATCCAGAAAATAGCTGTTAAATTCTACAACCACCTAAAAGGAAGCAATTCCCAAACCTTCCATAACAAAGCCATCACCTACAGTGAAATAAACCTGGAGAAGAGCCCCCTAAGCAAGCTAGTCCTAGGGCTCTGTCCACAAACACAAACAGACCCCACAGAGCCTCAGGACAACAACACAATTAGACCCAACCAAATCATGAGAAAACAAAAAGATAATTACTTGACACATTGGAAAGAATTTACAGAAAAAAGACCAAACTAGAATACTATTTGGCCCTAAACAGAGAGTACACAGTGGGAGAGGAAATCTTTGACTATGTAGAGACTCAGTGAGCATAGCCTTGCTATTGGGAAAGGCCTCCGAAGGCAGACCTGGCTCTCAAGAGAAGAAAAGGCTATGTGCACACTTCCCACAAAATGAGATGGAAACTGAGCTGCACTTCCTAACCTCCTACCATTTTTATATTAGAGACACATATTTCCCTCAGATTACACAGTCCCAGAAAGAATTAGAAAACAAATCCAATTTTGATAAACTCCCTTATCTATTGAGTGAAATACCACGGTGTGTAATCACAGCAGCAAGATTTGTGACCTGTTGCCTCAAGAAAAAGGCAACCAGTGAAGAACAAACACCATTGTAAATTAAACTTATGTTTATGTTTATTTATTATGCATTTTGTACTTTAACTATTTGCACATCATTACAACACTGTATATTTTCATAATATGACATTTGAAATGTCTTTATTCTTTTGGAACTTTTGTAAGTGTAATGTTTACAGTAAAAAAATTTACATTGAAATTGAATTGATTTGCAACCAAATTTGCTACCATGTCTAAGAGACATAAACTATCAGGAAGTGAATATAAAAAACAAATGAGAAAAGAGGCATAATCTCTAAGCCAAAGAGATTCGCGGAGGAAATTTCTCAGCATACAGTAAGGGCCATCAACCGGTGTGGAGAACAACAAGTCTCCGAGAACAGGCCATTCAATTGCAGAGACTGACGAGCCCCCGTTCGCTGGTTCTAGCAGCGAAGAGGGTAAACCGGAGGAGTCCAGCCATCCACTTCCACCGATGATGACAGCTCTCTGGGGGCACAAGAACAGGTGGCCGCACCAGGCCTAGCCACACTTCCAAACAATGCTAGCGGACCGGGAGACGCTACTATCTGGGACCCGGACTCAGATTCGTAGCTCCACGTCCCCGATAACAGTTGTGCTGCTGCTAAATCCAAATCCCAGAAAAAAATATAAAAGATCCCGGTGAGTGACCGTAAGATATGAATGGATCTTTACGGGATATGTTAGTGCCGGTTGGGCCATATCAACATAAGGAGGGGAATTTCCCAAGAAATGAGGTGGCCAACTACAATAGGAGCATGGCGAACAGAGAGAGGGTGGAGAGACCATAGCTCATCTATTCCAAGCAAAACGATGCAGCCTTCTGTTTTTGCTGCAAACTTTTTTCACACACGTGCAAACCTGCGCCGGTCAGGGATGGAACCAGGGACTGGAATAATCTGTGCCACCCCCTCAGCTCGCATGAGTAGTTGAGAAGCATGATAGTTTCCAGAGGTGGAAGGAGCTGGAGATCAGGCTGGTGTCCAAGCAAACTCAGATGCTTTGATTTCAGGACCATGGACAGCTACCGATGCCCGAAGAGACGCTCCACTGGCAGCAGGTGCTGCAGAGGCTCATTGCCCTAATACTCGTAATGGCCACCCAGAACAACGCTCCGTGTAGGGCCACCGACAGGCTGAACGAGCCAAATAATAGGAACTTTCTGAAGTTCCCATAGGGCGGCGCGCAATTGGACCAGCGTCGTCCGGGTTTGGCCGAGGTAGGCCGTCATTGTAAATACGACTTTGCTCTTAACTGACTTGCCTAGTTAAATAAAGGTTAAATTACAAAATGTATAATAATAATAATTACGTTTGTGGAAAACCTGGGTATCTTTGAAGGAATCATGAAGGAGCATGTAAGGAGAGTGTACTCCAAAGAAACACATGAGCACTACCTCTGTAAAATCATCCAGAACGAAATCATTGCAATGCTGGCAGCAGACTGATATCCAGCAGACAGCATGCAGTGAGCTAAAAGCAGCCAAATATGTTTCCATAATTTTGGACTGCACACCAGACGAGCAAAACAGAGCAGAGGACCATGGTGGTGCGTTTTGTTTCAACTGAGAATGATGGGCCAGTGAGCAGGAGAGAGCACTTCCTGGAATTTTGTGAACTGCTTGACGCAACAGGGGCCGGCATCACCAAGTTGCTCATTTCAAAACTACAGGAACATGGCATTGCCAACGTGAGAGGGCAGGGGTATGACAACGGGGAGAATATGAGGGCAGTGGCGGAACTAGAGTTTTATACATGGGGTGGCCAAGGTTACTTCAGGCGGTCCATAAACCATGACAGAAAAATAGTGTGTAACCCTAACCTGGCTTCTAAGGAGCATGAATGAATCCTATGATTGCTGATTAGAGGTAGAAGTGATAATTCACTTAACCTGGAGTTCTTCGTTGTGGCAGATAGTGTGGTCCAAAAGGGTTACTTCACTAGAATTCTTTAACATACTATGAATAGTCAGTGTCTCTACCTCGGAACTGCAGCTCAATTTCTTTCTCTCTCTCTCTTACACACACACACTGTACTGTGCTCACATACTGAAGAGACTTAGGTCACTCTGTTTTCATGAACATATAATCTGGGTCTATAAGTGTTGAACATCCAAAGTATTTTCAGAAAATACATCTCAAGCACCAAGGAGATAATATAGCATTTTTGTGTTGCATAAATTGCATAGTTTATTTACAAAAAAGTTTTGGAATTGGCCAAATCAAGACCAAATTAAAACTGTGTGACATGATACCCTTTAGATTTATAATTTTAGAATGTCAGTGTACTAGCTAGTACACAGTGCAGGTTTTAATCATGATCCGAGGGACCGCCTTAGTGACTAATTATCCTAGGTAGATTTAAAACTGCATAAGTCTGTGGTTATGGTGACAACTGGCAAAATGTTTCACAAACTCATCCATGTTGAGGGAGCATGCCCTCCTTGACTCAACACTGAGAATGCCGAGGTGACTTAACCTGTCATCAACCATAAGTACAGTAGTAAGTACAGTTTTCCTCCACTTTCTTTTTCTGGTCCTCATTTCTGACATCTAACATTGAGTTGCTGTCAATAGTCCATTTATGCTGATTCCAAGCATACATAGCATTGATATGATGCTCTGCCTTCGAATGGATCTTTAAACAGCACCTTTTTCCAGTTACAAAAACCTGACTGATGTGAAGGCAGATTCAGGTAGATTGGGCAGAGAAACATGCCTACAGGCGAAACAATAAGTCAAATGTTGACTTACAGAATATTCAAGCCATGGATTGTCCTTATACCAGGAGCTGTTGAAAGCCCTTTTCCTAGTACCATGCTGAGTTCTGGAAAATGTTTTAAAACACAGTTGTACAGGACCCTCGACTCTGGATCTTGAAATGTCTGACATACACGTTAAATAATATGTCACATCTCTATGGAAATGTATAATTAAAGGTCCCCAAAGCACACACATCCCTGGGTCGCTCCTCTTTTCAATTCGCTGCACGTAGCGACTGGAACGAGCTGCACTCAAACAACACATCTCTTCATTGCAAACACTAAATCATGGACACTCTTACTGACAGTTGTGGCTGCTTCGTGTGATGTATTGTTGTCTCTACCTTCTTGCCTTTGTGCTGTTGTCTGTGTCCAATAATGTTTGTACCATGTTTCGTGAGGCACCATGTTGTGCTGCTGTCATGCATGTTGTGTTGCTACCATGTTGTTGTCATGTACTGTTGCTAACATGCTGTATTGTCATATGTTGCTGCCATACTGTGTTGTTGTCTTAGGTCTCTCTTTATGTAGTGTTGTGTTGTCTCTCTTGTAGCGATGTGTGTTTTGTCCATTATTTTTATTTTTAATCCCAGCCCCCATCCCTGCAGGAGGCCTTTTACCTTTTGGTAGGCTGTCATTGTAAATAAGAATAATTTGTTCTGAACTGACTTGCCTTGTTAAATAAAGTTTTTTTTAAATAAGGGGGAAAAGGTGCCATGCTTAGATTCATAAAGATGTCTAGGATGTAATTATTTTCAAACAGTGTTGCAAACAAGACACTCTAGTTTGACATTGGAGAAATATGATAAGAATGCTAATTTCTCTGTCCATTCTTCCCTGAAACTTCTATTTTCATTATCCATCTGTCTTTTGAGACTGTTTCAGCCTGACATTTTAATTTGATTGCAAGCTGTTTTTCCCCAATTTACTCCGTTCACCTATCCCTCGATCCTGTCTAGTCGCCCAGTCCTTGTTGCTGAAAAAAATGCTGCCATCACCATGCTTCACCGTAGGGATGGTGCCAGGATTCCTCCAAACATGACGCTTGGCATACAGGCCAAAGAGTTCAATCTTGGTTTCATCAGACCAGAGAATCTTGTTTGTCATGGTCTGAGAGTGCTTTAGATGCCTTTTGGTGAGGAGTGGCTTCCGTCTGGCCATTCTACCATAAAGGCATGATTGGTGGAGAACTGCAGAGCTGGTTGTCCTCCTGGAAGACGAACTGTGGAGCTCTGTCAAAGTGGCAATGGGGTTCTTGCTCACCTCCCTGACCAAGGCCCTTCTCCCCCGATTGCTCAGTTTTGCCAGGCGGCCAGCTCTAGAAAGAGCCTTGGTGGTTCCAAACTTCTTCCATTTAATAATGATGGCACCATTAACTCACCGATTTATGCATTGATATAATCTGGATACGTTTTATGTATTTGTTTCAAAATATAAAGCAAACAATAGATATCCTTTTTGCCTTTTTCTTTAACAAAGGGTATGTTGTACCCTCACTCAATTCGAGCCCTGGTTTTAGTCAAACACACCAAGCCCTTCCCAGACACGGAGGTATTTAATCAGTGCATGTGACCGTACTGGAGTATTTGGCTATACCGAAATCTATGGATAGGATAATTGTGTCTGCCAAACAGGTAAGCTTACCACTTACCAAGATGAAGAAATATGCTCCAATTATATATGTTTATGCCCATAAAAAGAATGTTGGTGCACACGTGCACATATAGGAGGTCCCTTACCAGGCAGAAAGGAATTTTACTTTAACCCCTGCATGGGAGAGTTACACTGTTGCTATCACTATGCAACCTACTACCTATAGTAGGAAAACGAGTTTCTTATTAATAATATCACACCTGTTATCACACATGGCACGACCACATAATTGTTACAATTATAATAAAAATAACACTTTTATATAACATATTTAACATATATTTTAATATTAATGTACACTGTAAAACAGAGTAAGATCATTTGAGCTTTGGAAACAAGTGCTCTCATAAATGCATGGTGGGCCTCGTTTTGCTGGAGCAGTGTAAATGAAGCTTTATGCTAATTATCCTACCTTAACGATTTTCGTTAATTTACATATCGAATTTATTTATTTCGTCAACACCTAGAGTGGCGTCTTTTCCTTGCTGTGGTGCTGCATTGCAGTCAGAGATGTTTTTTCTCGAGTAGCTGTCCATGGTCCTGAAATCAAATAAATTGAGTTTGCTTGGACACCAGCCTAATCTCCAGCTCACTCAATCTCTGGAAACGATTTAGGGGGTCATGCGACTTCTCATGCGAGCTGAAGAGGTGGCACAGATTCTTCCAGTCCCTGATTCCATCCCTGTCCTCGTAGACTTGTAATTCCCCACATCGGCTGATGGAAATTGCAGCACGCTGAATTTCTTTGGTTTAGAGATTGTGCCTCTTTTGTCGTAGTTTTTAAAAATGTTATATTCGCTTTCTGATAGTTTTTTTTCTCTTAGACATGGTAGCAAATTGTTTCAAATCTCTAAAGATTACTTATAGCTAAAATGATATTCACTAGTAGTAGCTAGCTAACGTTAACAGGCTAGGTTAGGCTACTGCCTTAATCACTAATCATCTTCCTCACACACAAACATAAAAGAAAAACACAATAATTTAACTGGCAGATTCACTTTTATGAATGTTTCACAAATTGGATAATCCCATATAAACACACAATTTCGAGAGAAGCGGAAATTGGGTGGGACCGGGAACTGCATCAACGTTATGAGCTGTGGCTGGAATGCCGCGGGCGGTGTAGTAGTCGATCAAGGGCGCCGAAGGGCGGCAGTCAATTGTCAAAATGCCGCCCCAAATTCAAGTGTCGCCACTAATCTAGCCTAATGGGAGGGCCGGGCTTGCAGGATGCACCTGAGCTCAATTTCGAGTCTCATAGCAAAGGGTCTGAATACTTATGTAAATAAGGTATTTCTGTTTGTTTTTTAAAAATAAGTTTGCAAACATTTAAAAAAAAACTGTTTTCGCTTTGTCTTTATGGGGTATTGTGTGTAGATTGATGAGAAATAAAAACATATTTGAATACATTTTAGAATAAGGCTGTAACTTAACAAAATGTGGAAAAAGGGAAGAGGTCTGAATACTTTCCGAATGCACTGTATGTGATCGTATACAAACGTAAGCAAGGTTTGAAATTATTATGTTTTAGTCTAATGTTATATCTGTTTGAGCTACTTGTTGTCAATTTTCAGTCTACAAATTATTTGTAATTATGTTCCGGGCCCTGACCATCCGCTCAAGAAAAAAACCGTCCCACGGCTGAATCTAGTTGATGATCCCTGATCTAGAGTCCTCTGAAGCAATGGTCGTAAATGTCCACTTAATTACGAATGCAGCATTACATACGGGACTTCTCAATGTATATATATGTTTTATCATGCAACACGTGCGATATAACTTGTCTAAATTAATTGAACCTAGATGGATGGAAAAATTCGAGCCAGCCAGGAGTCGAACCTAGAATCTTCTGATCCGTAGTCAGACGCGTTATCCATTGCGCCACTGGCCCACAGCCATCAGGTATTACCCACGCCTTTTTAAATGGATATTTGACGTCATCACGTGAACCCCATTCTTTCCACACAGTTAGCAGCTTCTAGTTCCAACAATGCCGTAATATCTACCAAATTCACAACAACTACCTTATACACTCCAAATGAACAATAGTTTATTTCTTGAGAAGGTCGCCTGTCGAGCTCGCAAAACTTTGATGAGATGGAGACTGCTTCACTTGCTTTGGCAATGTTAACATATGTTTCCCATGCCAACAAAGCCCCTTGAATTGAAATTGAATTGACTGCCAATGGCTAGGTAGCTAGCTGACGTTAGTGCAACAGGTGGGCAGGTGTTGAACGGTTTCCTGCATCACCTCTTCCTATGAAGGGTTTGATCGAACTTCGTAGCTAGCAAGCGAGAAAACATTTTTCTATATCTTCTGCTAACGTTACCTTCCCTGCCACGGTCGGATATCCAGCTAACACAACAAGGGAATATGCATATTTCACTAATATAACTAGCTACTCGTTGTATATTCGGGTTGCTAAATTTAGCTCTTAGTAAGTCGCCTGTTACTTTTCACGAGAAAAAAAATTGACATGCAGCACGTGCTGGGCGTTCCAAACATACACAGGGAGACAATCACTGGCATGCAAACAATAACGACAGGAAAATGTTTGCTGGTGGGAATTTCGTTGGTGACTCAAAAGAACAAAAAGCATTGAGCTAAAGCTAGCTAGCTATCACACTAAACAAATGTGTGTAAGTTACTGTACATGGATCGTTCAAGACGATCCAGCTAACGCGGCGTGACTCAACGTTTTGACCCTCACCTCTCTCTGCCACCAGTAGCAGCTATATTCATTTAGTAGCAAGTGACTCGAAACTTAGCATCAGCCTTATATAATAAAATAAAGACCAGTATACGGTTGGTTCAATCAATATCCGACCTTAAACAGTAAGACGGATAATCATTTCACTGCATTAATTCATTTTTCTTAGTCGTCCACAATATTTAATTAATGAACATAGACGGTGTGGGCGTAGAGGATACGTGTGCTAGCTAGTACAAGCGGTCTTATCTGACGTTACCTGACCATCGCTCCAGCTAGCTACCTTTCGCCAGGTTAGTTATAAATAAGGGCAAGTAACGTTAGATACCATTAGCTAGCTAGCTGCCTTCCTTCAATACTTGGTGGCTTTACTGACAGACATAACTCATATTAAAAGCCACCAAGCATCGACCTAAAGGCTAAGCTAGCTATCATACAAAACAAGTGTGTGTGTGTGCCTGTACAACAAGGATCCTTCAAAACTATCCAGCCCCAGCTAACACGGCGTGACATACCACGTTTTGACCATCACCCTCTCTCTGCCATCAGGTGAGTATGAATTATCAACAATTGCCTATATGCTGTAGGCAGGTACCTATAGGTGGTCATTCTCTTCCCTCCACCTATAATAATGGCAGAGATTAAATTAATTAAGATCTTTCAACCATTCTCAATGGTAATTAGTGAGTATATCTGTAGATAATTAGGTGGGCATACTGAGTATGGCCACCACTACACCTGCACCGCTGGGTGAGATCGAAGCTGGCAGTGTTAAGTGACACAAACACAGATAGGCAGGCACAACACTTCTGCCATTCCCTGCCTTGGTATGCTGAAAAAAAATAAGCACAGCATTTAACGATTTTACAGAGTTTTATATAAGGAAATCAGTCAATTGAAATAAATTCATTAGGCCTTAATCTATGGATTTCACATGACTGGGCAAGATCACAGCCATGGGTAGGCCTGGGAGGGCATAGGCCCACTCAGTGGGGAGCCAGACCCAGGCAATCAGAATGAGTTTTCCCCCACAAAGGCTCTCAACTGACTCTACAGTGCTACTCCTACATCACCTATGTGTAGGTATAGCCTCATGTTGACTTAATCTATGCAGCCATTGTCTGCCAACAGGTGGCATCGTTTGTTCCTAAACCCTCGACCTATGACATGAAGTGTTTGCACTGTTTTTTCAGCAAATGCTTAGTAGATCTGGCCATAGGGCCTCTAGCGAATACAACTTTTCTTGTTGACACTGTCCTCTCGTTAAGAGACCCTTTCATGTTGTTGTGACCTTTGACATGTGTTTTCCTGCAGTGTTGAGTTGGCTGGAGGAGGTGCAGATGACAAGAAGAAGATAAAGGAGGGGGGAGGCCACCACTACAGCGTCTGTACGGAGTTTCTGTTACACATTTTATTTACAGTTACAAAGTAATGCCCACCCACTTCAACTGATATGTTGAGCCTTGGTCTAACTAAAACCACGTGTACTGTTCTCCCATTCTCAAGGCAAAACTCCTGTGTGAGACCAAGGCCATTCCCAACCTGATCTACAGTATAGAGCAGTATGAGAAATACCCCATCAACCTCTCCAAGAAATCAAAGTTATGTATGGGAGTGCTTTGGGATGGGAGATTGTCTCAAATTGAATGTAAGTGTCTACTTGTAACCAAACATAAAGCAAGATGAGGACACACAATAGAAGATAGAGCCTTGTGGGACATTTCAGTAAAAGAACATCTCCCAAACTAAACATACACTTCATTATTGTAACTACAAGATAAAACGGGTGTCTGTGTGTTGCGTAGGTGAATCTTATTCAGTACATGAAGCTGAGAGATTTCCACATCAACTGGAAGCAGCGCTGCAGGAGCAGGACAAGTCAGCAGGTGAGCATCAACCATAACACTGACACACATGACAGCTATCCAAAACATTGGTTTAGTCTCCTATTCACTCAGCTCCATCATGACCTGTCACACCAAATTTACTTATGCTTTATTAGTCCTGCCCATACGCCCGCATTCCTCACATCGTCCTGTTCAATAGCACACATCACATGTATAAGTTATAACTCCATGGATACATTTTTCTTTTGGTTCTCCTATTTTTCCCCAGACCCAATGGTCTGAGCTAAAGTATCAGTGTCTGACACCACATATCCAATTGCGTGTTGAAGAGGATAAGTGCTGCTTTGGATCTTTTCCTTCTTTAGACCACAGCCTCTCAGGAGCCAGAGCAGAGCCAGGAGCCCAAGAGGAAGCAGTGATGGAAAACAATACATCTTTTTCCCTCTAAACCGCTCAATAGACTCCTCTCTCAACCAGTCTGGAGCTTCCCCCCTTCATTCGGATGATCCACTGAAATGGGTTGTGTTCATTTGGGCTAACTGTAGCAAAATAATTGCAGCCAAAAACAAATTAGCCCTTAAAAAAATAAAAAATCAAATGGGACAACTCTAGATAGTACAACTCCGCTGCTGACTGTTTTCTTCTGTTTGGTGCCTTATGAACGTGACCCTGCAGTTCCCATTGACATCATTGGTTTGACTCAGTGCCTGGGTTGGGGCAGCCCTGGAGGACCTTTATCCCATGATGCCCGTCTGCACGAGCTACACAGAGGACTGGTCTGTTCACCCTGTTATCTCCCTTTCCCCAGAGAGCCTTTGGTGATGTCTATGATTTGGTATATGTCCAGAGCCTCACCTGTGGAGATTCAATGTGTGGTTATTCTAGGTAGATGCTGTACAGAGAAAGATACAAGAGGTTGAAGATGTTTTCTATTATCTGATCATTTGTTTAAAGCTTTCACTTAGCATACTGAGAGCATGCAAACATTTCTGCTTATTAATTTACTGTGAAAATTTAACTATTTAAAACATGTTTCTAAATTATATAATGTTTCTAAAATTATTTTTATAAAAAAAAGGTCTATAAAATAAGGTTGCAACACATGCACACTACAATCTGAAGACCTTCTGGGGCTGTATGTAGGAAGCACAGGTTTTAAGAGCAGCAGTTTAAAGAATGATGTACAGTGATGATATACTCACCCTGTGGGAGGCCGTATTTGCGCTCCAGCCCTGTGGGGTTGGAGGGAGTCACACAGTCCATGGTCACCTCCTTCCTCAGACAGCGGTCAATGTCCACGGCACTGAAGAAGGCCACTGACTGGGGCAGGTCCTGCATACCCAGTGCATGGGTAAACATACATCTGTAAAGTATGAAGGAACACAATATCTCAAGTCTGTTCAATAAGCTGTTTATGTAAAACAAGTAACTCACAGGCTATGAATAACAATTACATAATACTTTCAATTTTCATTCATTTTTGTATATTATCCTGAAAGAATCAAAGTATTTTGCAAGGGGAGATGTGGCAAGTCATCAGCATGAGTGTATGAGTCAGGGCAGTACTACTGACCTTGTGAGAAGGTTGGTGATCTGCAGGGCCAGTGCTGCCCGGTAGCGGTCTTCGCTGCGGACCAGGTAGCGTACCTCGTCGTGGATGCTGACGCAGAAGCGTCCGTCGATGTCGTGCTCCTCCATCAGCCAGCGCATGGCCACCAGCATCAGGTGGAGGTAGTCCACCGCCGAGCTCTGCACCACCCAGTTCACCCTGCTGGTGATGAACTGACACACACACGTTAAATCTCTTAATTTAAAATATGTGTTTGATTCTGTTCCTATGATTGTGTGTTTCTCCTGACCTCGTCCTTGACAGCCTGAGGCTCCAGGGCTCTGCTAATCCTGCAGCCCAGGACAGGGGTGGCTGGCTGGGCTGAGAGGGCGATGCTCTCCAGCTTGTTGAACATCTCTGACTCCGTACCACCAGCCCACAGACGCTGGCCCGCCACCTCCCACTTCCTCCTCCGAGAACTGCACAGCCAATCAGGAGAGAATGATATAGAAAGTAAGTGTGTCCCTAGCCAGATCTACAGTATCTGGGGGTGAGGGGGGAAAATCGGGGGTAGTGAAGAACTTCAGTTCATACAAGGCTGACATTAGTGCTAGGTTCAAAAGTATCTCTAACCACTATTTGCAGAACTGAAGGAACCTGATAGGTGTAAACAATGGCTCCACATGGCGATGGCTCCACATAGCCTTCCAATGGGCTTAGGAGCACACGCACCCACACTGCTGCCTCACCTCTGGGAGGCCAGTCTTGTGATCCGGCGGAGATCCTGCGGGGAGATGCTCCCGTCTTCGTCCCTCTCCACCTCCACATCCAGCTCCTTCAGCAGCCACTCACCCTCCTCAGACAGACGGTACCTAGCATCAAACACAGCTCAGTGTGGCTCATCCTTTCTGTAATTTAATCCTCCAAACATCCAAGGAGTCCCTTGTTGTGCTTAGAATTACTATCTACTGCTCTGTGCACATATATACATTTAAAGTGCTTAGATCCAAGCTTAAACCTCCAAAAGAGCAAGGATAGGCGAGTTTGATTTTCACAGTACAGCTCCAAACTCCCATCATGTTAGCCATACTGTACCCCTCGGCGAGGTGCTACACATTGGTAGTAGATGAGGGGAGTCCTCCCTCTTCACAATCTGAAGCGCTTTGATCACTAGATCTACATCTGAAATGGCATATTCTGTTGTCTATACAGCAAATAGGGTGTCATCACTACTTAAATCCAATCCATCACTATCCTTCCTGTACCTGCGTAGGCCCTTGGTGAGGGCATACATCTGCCGGGCCTTGCTGGCGGCCTCTGGCTGGCTGAGGCGGTGGTTGAACTGCATGAGCAGACGTTCGGCAAAAGGCTGCCCAGCGCCGTAGATGCGTCCGTAGTTGAAGACCTTGGCATGTTCGCGGCTGATGCCCACCGTGTCAGCCGTGCGGCTGTGCAAGTCAGTGCCCTGGCTCTTCTTGCCCTGCAGGGTCATCCAGCCGAACGCTGTGCAGCCTGGACACAGAAACAGATACATGATTAACAGGCCACGTTAATGACTGAATGGATTCCTCAAGTCCATAGATATGGGGCCCTGTTTAAAAACATGCTATATGTTGTAAAAGAAATATGAATTCCGTGACAAAATACAAACAGACACTGAAATATTCTGACTGGGAATGAGTTAATTAGATTTCCATCTTTAATGGACATTGTCAGAAACTCACATTTCTGACCATTCACATATAGCAAACTGAATACAGCATCAATCAGAGTATCAGCACTAGGGGTGAAGCCTCACCATGCATGCCACCGAAGTGGGCCTCTCCCAGAACGGCAGCGATCCAGAGCTCCTGGGAGTCCACGTCCGCCCCACCAGGTGGTACCCAGGGGGCACCTGTACCATGGCCTTCAGCTCACTGCCCACTCGATCCCGCTGCACAGACCACATACAACCTCTATATAAGTGGCTCCCTTAAAAAAGCTGTGTTGCCTATAGTTCTCTTTCGCTCGCTTTCTATTCTTACCCGAGCGTTGCTGGCAGTCAGCCATGTTGGCTCCACAGCCCTGCGGGTGACGGTTCCTGCGGTGATGACCTGGGGCAAGATGGCGCCGTACTGCCCCTCCTCATCATACTCTTCATGCCTGCTGACACTGCGAGGGAGCTCCCCTTTCCTCAGCCACACCACCTTCTGAGAGCTGCCAGGACACATCAGACATTATAACACAACTGTAATTTAACCCTCTAGGAATTGTCATTTCTTATTTCTCATTGTGTCTGGCCATGATGATTAGCAATGTAACTGCAGTACGTCTTCAACTATTCTTTTCCAGAAATTCATTTCATTCCTATTTATTAAGTCATTTTTACATGTAACTGTCCACATGAAGTGGAGCCTGGGTGCCTACCTGATGCGTTTCTGGGCATTCCTCCAGAAAGAGATCATCTTGTTTATCTCCAGAGCCCGGGTGGCGTTGGTGGCCCCCCGCCCCGCTCTCAGGGTGCCGTCTTCCATCTTGGACAGGAAGTCCTTGGAGAAGGGGCTGCCCACGTTGTTGTCATTTCCATCCTGTAGCCAAAACAGTCTCTTAAGCATTTATGGGTGTGTTCAGGTGCACAGATTCTAGGATCATTCTATTAAATACTTGATACAGACAATATACCCATGCAAGATTAAGTGAACAATTTGAGTTAGGATTCGCCCCTATGAGAGGATTAGCATTTTGTTTCGGCACAACACAAATTAGGTCAGCATCGCATAGATTAGTTGATGTACCTTGTGTGGGAGTTTGAAAAACCAGCAGCCCGGAAAGTTGACATCGTTGTAAGGTCCGTTTCCATGGTGATAGGGACAGTGACTCTCACCTGGTAGAGAATTAATATCCTGCATTTCCTGGTTACAAAACATAGAACATGTCACCCAACGCATTCAAATCCTAAAGATCATTAAGGTAATAGGTGAAATGTGTAGGAGGGGACCATAGAGATGTATAGAGGGCACACTTGCCACAAGAATCAATGTCAAAGAGAGGTGTGCCCTCGTTCCATCTCTATGGAGGGGACAGTTCACCTTATTGCTCTTCCTCGTCACCCTGCCACCGTTCTCCTCCTCTGACACACTTTCCAAGCGACCCAACTCTTCCACCTACAGGTTACCACAAGAAAGACACCCACCTGTTATACTTTGACAGGAGAGGATATTCGCTATTTGCACTGAATTCCTAGTTGATATGAAGATCATTCTCTGTGAGTAATTCTTTATTAAACAGTTATCATGTAATTTATATATTCCAGCTATTAAAACTATAATCAGCAGTTGAACGAAACCCCCCACGCTTTGGTAAAAGCTGAAGGATGGGCCTGAAGAAATGTAACCACTCTCAAATTCATAGACAGTGCTATGGGTTCAAGGACTGACCATCCATGATATCAACTTTACAGTTGTATCATGTTTTGAGGCTATACAGTGTTTGTTTACATGTAAAACAAGTGTATACTTTGGGTTCTGATGGGGTATGACAGTTGAACTAAGCTCATGGCGCATTTATTTTATTTAACCTTTATTTAACTAGGCAAGTCAGTTAAGAACAAATTCTTATTTTACAATGACAGCCTACTCCGGCCAAACCCTCCCCTAACCCGGACGGCGCTGTGCCAATTGTGCACCGCCCCTATGGGACTCCCGATCACAGCTGGTTGTGATACAGCCCGGGGTCTGTAGTGATGCCTCTAGCACTGAGATGCAGTGCCTTAGACCGCTGCGCCACTCGTTATATTCTTTATGAATCAATGGGTACATATAATTAAGTGCAAAATAGATGTAGCAACTGAGGATTTTAGCTTTAACGCTAATTCAGGTGTCATGAAGACAGACCCATCTTGTGTGTGTGTGTGTGTGTGTGTGTGTGTGTGTGTGTGTGTCAAGGTCTTACCGTCTGCCACAGTGTGCTGTCGGTTAACATGAGGTCATCAGAGAGGCCGTTGTCCAGACACCTAGGCTGCTCTTTACCTTTCTGCTCACAGTATTCTCTGTACACACTTTCTATGGCCCTGTGAGTCACAACAACACACAGAGGTAATTATACACACACTACTTCTGGTGGATGCACTTAGAGTACACCCAGTGATGTGGTAACAAAAATAAATAATTACATTCGCTTGACTCATCCCTGTGCCTCCTTTGTCTTTGGTCTCGGTTTCCCCTGGTGCCCCTGACTGAGCTGTGTGTTGTGCTGTGACCTACCTGTGGGGACACACAGGCCCCATGGCGTCCTCCTCCCCCCCATGGGGTTCCATCAGGTTGTCCCTGCGGCCAGGCACCAGGTAGCCCCAGCCGTGCTGCTCCGTGTAGTGCAGGGGGAAGCCGTCCCACGTCAGCCCCATCAGCTTGGGAGTCACCCGCATAGCCAGACTGATCAGGCTGGCCCCCGGCGACCAGCTCTCCTCCTCCTCCTCTGACATCTTCACACACAACTTACGATACCACCTGGTAAGGTAGGGAGAAATAGACTGGCTGTTTCTCAACGGGATTTCCTCGATTTCTCGCCTCCCTTTTCACTGTATAGGAGAAGGTCCTTCCCCTCCTACCTTCTTCTCCAGTGCATTTTGAGGCAAGGAGAGAGGATGCGAGGAATCAAGGAAAGATTGAGAGAGAGCTCAAATGAGAATTGACATTAGACATTAGTGAGTGTTGCCTGATGTATTTCACAGCCACAGTTATCTGTACCAGGGTGTTAGTGTGTTATATTAGTTAACAGTTAGCTACATGGAGCTCCACAGGGGGCCCAGTACAGCCCAGCTCACCCAGGATGTCCAGGCAGGTGCTGTCTCCTCTTAGGCAGCCTGCTGACCATCTTCTTCAGCCTCTCCAGAGCCTCCCTACTTGGGCACGTTCCTGCTATCTCCTCCTCAGTGGGGGGACCTGGGTCTGACAGCACAACAACACTGCTAAGTCACCTGCTAGTTTTAATCCAAGTCAACACAGCAGCAGAGTCAATCATTTTACAGCTCCACAAGACACCTTTACCCCAATGGGATCCAATATAAGAACAAAACAACTTAGCAAGACAGAATAGTCCTGCAGTACTGGTATTGGTCCTGGAACCATAGACCAGTCTTATAAAAGGCCCTTGGTCTATCTCTGTTCCAGGCACATATGTAGTCAGAGTAGGAGTGCTTATATTGTGTCAGTTTTGCATTTATATCATAAGATTGTATGGACAGGGGATCTGATCCTAGATCAGCACTCCTTTTTAAATATGGGCCCTGGTATATAGTGTGAGCTCCTACCCTGATCCCAGTCTCTCAATGGTGTGCTGGGTGCCGGCTCAGCCTCAGCCTTTGAGCGTTTACTCTTGCTAACGGTCACCTTCTTCTGCTTGAACTCCTGGACGTCCCATTCCACATCCCAAAGCCAGGCGTCCTCCTTATACCTTACAAAGAAACAGTCCGTTATTTTAAGGCCGCAGCCACAATCAGACGGATGAACACATAAAAATCGCATGATGTACATCATTGTTAGCTTTTCTTCATCAAATGTGTTACTCATCTCTTTTATTTCCCTAAACATGTTTGGACAAGTTGCATACGTAAAAAGACGGATTGTTTGAAAAGGCATTAGCTCCATCTGAAATTCCCAGACACAAAATCCCAATATGACCATAGTCTTAAACACATGCATATCCAGTACGTATGCACACACCATAGAGTATTTACAATGTTATTATGTAAGCCTCATTGCTTCATAAAACAAGTACTGCATGCATTACGGTCCCTCACCTGTCGTCCTGTAGCAGTTGACAAGCGTCATCCGCAAGACTCATCAGACTCTTCTTCATCTCTCTCTGCAGCTCCTCAAACGTGTCTTGAGAGTCTTCCAGGTACCTCCCCCAGTTCTGATTGACAGGTAGGTAGCACCCGCCCATCTCCAGCATCCCTGCAAATGTTACTGGATGAGGGCACCTGTGTACAGAAAGGAGGGACAGTGATTGGTTGAGAGACTACTGTCCAATGATTGGCAGGTGGCGAGGGAGATGGGTTAGCTTGGTCCTAGATCTGTTTGTGTCATCTTGCCAACTCCAATAAACAGATCTGGGATCAAGCTAGATGCCCCTAAAAGTAAAACATATTGTGGCTTTGCCTCTTGGGCATTATTATATTATTATTATTAAATTAAGTTTTAAAATTAATTAAGCAAATGTGGTTGTCTGACCTCTCCATGAAGAGGGGCAGCTGCTCACAGAACACCTGGTGAGTGGCCTGGACGTCCAGAGCGCAGTACTGCATCAGGTCCTGCAGGGGGCAGCAAAGAAATGACTCCGTTATGACTCAAGTACAGTGGGTGAATAATGATTTGGTTTGGGCATATACAGTACCAGTCAAAGGTTTGGACACATACTCGTTTAAAAATATATATTGTCTACATTGTAGAATAATAGTGAAGACATCAAAACTATGACATAACACATGGAATCATGTAGTAACCAAAAAAAGTGCTAAATCAAAATATATTTTAGATTCTTCAAAGCAGCCACCCTTTGCCTTGACAGCTTTGCACACTCTTGGCATTCTCTCAAATAGCTTCATGATGTAGTGACCTGGAATACATTTCAATTAACAGGTGTGACTTGGTAAAAGTTAATTTGTGGAATTCCTTTCCTTAAATGCGTTTGAGCCAATCAGTTGTGTTGTGACAAGTGTGGGTGGTATACAGAAGATAGCCCTATTTGGTAAAAAACCAAGTCCATATTATGGCAAGAACAGCTCAAATAAGCAAAGAGAAATGACAGTCCATCATATAAAATATATTTAGATTTGTTTAACACTTTTTTGGTTACTGCATGATTCCATGTGTTATTTCATAGTTTTGATGTCTTCACTATTACTTTACAATGTATAAAATAGTAAAAATAAAGAAAAACCCTTGAATGAGTAGGTATGTCCAAACTTTTGACTGATACTGTATGTTCATTGAAAGCCTCTTATTTCCATCAACTACTTTGAGAGGAAGGGCAATCTAATCTACGATTGATATATCAATTATTTTACTTTTAAATTAATGAGCCATTTATTCTTGAAGAATATAACTCATGAATGCCTTGTGAGGTTAGTTCAACTGTCCAATCCAAAATCTAATCTTGTTTTACTCCGTTTGTAAACAATGTAATTGTAAACAAACACTGTATAGCTTCACAAAATAGTTTAAACTATAATTTTGATCTCATGGATGGTCAGTCCTTGCATCCATAGCGGCATCTAGCTGTTTTCCTAAAAAGGTGGCGGGGAGGCTGCATGTTGTTGTTTAAACTGCAGATTTCCCCTTTTAAGAAAAGCAAATCAATGAGGTTTGTAAACAACCAATCATTATTGTACACAAGAGGTTGGACCTCCATTGACCTCTGACCTGGAAGTTGTTCCTGACGTCAGCCATGCTGCCCTTCACAAAGATCTCTCTGGCCTCCTTCTGCAGTGGCTCCCCTCCCACATACAGAGCATGCACATCAGCCAGGTTGTTGATGCTGCTGATATTCACCCAGTCCCATGAGCCGATCTATACACACAACAACAAAACCAATTTATTAACCAATTAACTCCTTTTAAAACTTTGGATACCTGAAGGAAAGAGACAATCCAGGAAAGGAAGGGCTGAGGAACGAGATTGTTGACCTGCGGATAGGCAACAACAACATTTCTACAGAACAATCGCAAATCAACAGTTTTCTGTGTCCCATAATCATTGACTAGAAGACAGAGAGCACTGACCATGGGCCCTTCCTTCCGCCCAGGTCGGCCCACTTTCTTCATATGCGCTTTGACCTCCAGGAGGCCACGCCTCTTGCCGTGCTTGTTGGCCATCCACAGCGTGCGCTGGAACCCAGTCAGACCAGAGATGGCCATGTGGAGACTCATGGTGTCCAGGAAACGAGCCTTGGACCCCTGTGGGAAAAGAACACACATAGGCTGTGTCTCAATCCAAAGGCAGCTGCCTACCTGCTTCCAATGCAAGCATCCATGTGAATTGTGAAACAGCCATAATAATAACAGAAAGCATGAGCCACTCCAAAGACCCTAATGCCTGAGTCACACTGTTGGGACAACCCCGAGCTGTTCTGGGCTAGCCTGAGGATAATAAAATATCATAGCCAGCACAGCACGGTGCCATTCAGTCCTATAGTGTGAATCCGGCATAAATGACTGTCAATCACACTAAATAGGGATGAATTATGCCTCAAAACGTGTCCCCGTAACCCTGTGAACTCTAACCTTCAGCAGGTACTGCTCCTTGATGTAAGACCGGTCAAAGCTGACGTTGTGACCCACAATCAGTCTCTCCCTCCACTGGCCCCCTGGAGGGCGGCTGGAGTTGGTCGGGGTCTCCATGGGGATGAGGTCAGCAGGGGTCAGCTGGCTGGACCAAGAGTATCTCTCCTCTATCAGACGCTTGCTGCACCACGAGTACCTGGCAGGAAACAGAAAGACAGAATATTCAATGAAACTGCAATACTGACCTGGCCTAAAATAAATAGTCCTTGATAAATAACTGTAATCATTCCTGACCAGTTCCAACACATTATACACCATCAACCGGTCACTAGAAAAGCCTTTCAATATTTGTATATTTACAGATAATTTTACATGAAAAATAAATAGGTACAAATACTAAGAAGAGAAACTGTCTGGTACTGAAATAAAGTTGTCAGTTCCTCCAGCTAATTGTAACAACTCCTCTCTCCCACAGTAGGGTCTTGGTCCTCTCTATTAGTCTCACCAGGCAGTAGGGGATACAGCCACAGCCAGCGTGGGACAGTGTCCCTCTGCCATGCACACCTCCACGTCAAACACCAGGCCTGCCTCGTCTGGGAAGTCAACCCGTCTGGCCTCCCCACCCGGCCCGTAGCGCATCCAGCCCACCTCCCACACCCAGTCCTGGGGCATGGGTGGCAGCGGGGCCTGCTGGAGTTCACTGGCAGCCTCCAGGTAGGGAAGGCTCTGCTTTTGGGCCAGCAGGCGGAAGTGGTCGTTTATGTTCTCCCCGTACATGTGGGGCAGCTGGAACTCCACACCAGGCAGCAGGGAGGCTTCTTTTCCCCACAGCTGGTGCCTCTGTAGGTGCCTGATGCTCCGCTCCACCTTTTCATCCTCGTACTCCTGCTCTGCGCCGCGGAATATCTGCTCATGGAGGTTTTGGGACAGCATCTGGATATTGAGGGGGTTCAGGCGGGTCTCTGGGGGGAGGGAGCCCTGGAGGGAGTGGGGCTGCTGGGTGGAGTAGGAGGTACAACATAGTCTCCTCCGTAGGACAGAGGAGAGAGGCCCCCGGAAGGGAAGAAGATGCAGAAGATGTTGCATTTTCTAACTAGTCCTTACAGTCACTTGTTCCTCCCCTTGGACTTGGTCAGGAACACGATGAAAAACTGAATGGAGAGAAAGCCAAGATGCAACTTTGTGACCATGCAACCATCCCATCAAAGCCATAAAATAATTAATACTAATCGAATGTAATAGCTATTTAGATCATCAACACGATCCCCTGGCACTCAATTCCTCACGCCAAAACCATGATTGCTTCGTAGGCCTACTTGAGAAACCTGCTGATATCTTCAAGCGACAATGCAGAGAATGGTCAGAATGCTGTGTTGACAACAGAATAAAATAGTGATTATTTACCAATCTCGCTGTGAGTCCTACCGCTTTGCAATTCACCGCTGGCCAATGTGACATAAACAATGTGTTTCCCGGTCGCCACTAGTTACCACAGTCACAAAGTCTTACTTAAGGTTAAACCCCGCCCATTTCTACAATGTATGTTATTAAAATCTGATTTTAAACCTAACCTTAATCCAAACCACGTTGTTAACCTTATGCCTGACCATAACCTTAAATCAAGACAAAAAAATAATGTTTGCGATACAGACAACTATGACTTTGTGGCTGTGGTAACTAGTGACAACCGGATTTCCCCGGCATGGAGGTTGAAACATTGTAGCAGACCAGCTATCTAGTGACATCCAGTGGTAGGGATGACCTCCCGTACGGAAGTGTAAGATAAGGTGAACCTTTTACAAAGTATCTGGCCAGTGTTTGATGAAAATATGCTTTCCGTCAAAACGGTCACTGGTTAAAATGTTCATTTAGTATAATATCATATTTTCATTTGACTATTGTAGGCCTCGTGGCCTAATGGATAAGGCGTCTGACTTCGAATCAGAAGATTGCAGGTTCGAGTCCTGCCGGGGTCAACCTTTTTATACATGAACAATGACGAATGAAGGGACAATGACGTGAAGATTCCATCCTTGCTTGGTCAATCAGTCACCACATTTATATGCACACCAATATCCCGTTTTTATTCGGGATACTCAACTATTTTGTTTTTAAATTGTCGCATATGAACATCATATCCCGTTCACAATAACCCGAAAAAACTCCCGATTATAAGCAGTGGTGTAAAGTACTTAGGTAAAAATACTTTGAAGTACTACTTAAGACCTTAAACGGGATATGAGCCACTATCCGGAATACTGTGCACATGAAAACGTGGTCAATGTGATTATCACCGATACAATCATACATCAGATATCTGGTATTTTATGTGAATTAAGGATATGGTCCTCTCTTATTTTTCCCTGAATAGAAAAATGCATCTCAAACTCTGTGCAGTGTGTCTTTTGGGTGTTTGGACAGCTAACCGAATTTTGAAACCCAGAGGCGCAAACATCGCGAGACTTCAGGGAATGCTTGCGAAACAGACCAAAGGCCGGGGTTTGGGGTTTGAGAAGTCCGTGAGAGAGGTTAAAAAGAGGGTAAATGGACTAGGGTGTGTCTTTTATGAGTTTGAACCGTAGCCCAAAATCTCAGAACTAATTAACCAACAATGTATATAAACCCTGGATTGCTGATTCAGTGTATTGTCCCGTGAGATGCTTTAAAGCCACCGGTCGGTCTTATTGGCATTCTCCAGAAGAAGCAATCCTCCATAGGAATGAAGGGAATTCTACAGTATTCCAATTACATTTTTAAAGGACAAAATTACATGTATTAAAAAAAATGGTATGTTTAGCACACATAATATAGTGTACACGTGTGCATTAAGGTGTATGTAATAGAATAAACGTGGCAAAAACAAATGTTGACTATAATACATTTCTATAGCGTCCAACATTTTTTTACAATGGTGGGGGAGTGCCTAGATTTAGGTTGGGCTGCTTCAAAACAGCGCCCCCTGTCAGCCATCTAGTATACATAAAAATCATTGCAATTAACACAACTGAGCTTTCTTTGCTCAAATTAGATAGGGCTACATTTATTTTCTTTAGATAGGCCTACATCATAATTGGCTCATAATCTTTGTGAAATGTCCAACAAAAAACAATGCGTAAAAATCTTGCCACTGTGGTGCAGAGGGAGTGGGATGGAAGGTATGGTCACCAGCAAGAACTTGACCCCTGCCCTATGTGCTTTGTTACAGGTTATATTAAGTGCTTGTTTTCAGTGAATCTTTCAATTTAGGTCACTTAAGGTTTATTCTGTTCAAACCTGTTAAAAACTTGTCAACTGGTAGCTTATTCTGGGATAATAAATGAGAACAATTATTTATTGTATTCTGTATTCCTGTGACAATACAGTATTAGATAGATTGTTCTTATTTCAGTTTAAGCATACGTTTGGGGTTTGTGTAGGTCTAGTGTCATGTGTGTAATAGATTATGTGAAGAACGGGAGTTTGCTGTGTGTATGTTGATATAGTAGCATTGAAATGAATGTCATTATCATATGGAGATTTAAACTGTTTTGTAGGCTCATTGATGCTGTATCTTTTCAATTATATGTATTTATTATTCATAGGAGGTTATCGTCTCATAGAGGAGAACAATGTAAAACAATATTGCACATCAAGCATAGCCTAAATAGTGAGATTATATTTTTGAAGGAGTCTATTTTGAAGGAAGTTTCTTAGCCTTTATCGCCTAGAAACTTGTCCTGAAATAATTGTTGAACTCCATGTGTGCACACGTTCCTGGCACACACACACACACACACACACACACACACACACACACAATGGTGCACTCTACAGATCGAGTTTCTGTTGACTTTATTTTGTTATATTGACAACTTTTGAACTCGGACCTGAAAATGAATATTACCTTAAGAACAAAATGGGTACTACACATTTGAAATTCTGTAAAACCTAAACCTATTCCATGGAGTCCCAGGTGTACATCAGTTGGCTATAAAGTTAACCATGAAAGATAGCTTCCAGCTTTATTGTGAGATAGACCGTAATCTCCCATTTGCAAGGAAATGCATATCCAATCTCAAATGGGAAAATAAAGTCTGAGTTAAATTTCCATCAATTCAAGTAGCCTAATGCCTTAAAATGTCAGGGAATCGTGGCTGAATGAGGACATGGATAACATTCATCGGGATATACGCTGCACCGGCTAGATAGAACAGCACAGTCCGTTAAAACGAGGGGGGACGGTCTGTGTATATTTGTTAAAAACAGCTGGTGCACGAAATCTAAGGAAGTCTCTAGATTTTGTTCACCTGAAGTAGAGTATCTCATGATAAGCTGTAGACCACACTATTTGCCAAGAGAGTTTTCATCTATATTTTTTGTGGATGTTTATTTACCACGACAGACGGATGCTGGCACTAAGGCCGCACTCAGTCAGCTGTATAAGGAAGTAAGCAAACAGGAAAAAGCCCACTTGAGGCGGCACTCCTAGTGGCCAGGGACTTTAATGCAGGAAAACTGAAATCAGTCTTACCTAATTTCTATCAGCATGTTAAATGTGCAGCCAGAGGGAAAAAAAACTCTAGACCACCTTTACACCACACACAGAGATGCATACAAAACTCTCCCTCTACCTCCATTTGGCAAAACTGACCACAATTCCATCCTCCTGATTCCTGCTTACAAGCAGAAACTAAAGCAAGAAGCACAAGTGACTCTGGTCAGATGACGCAGATGCTAAGCTACAGGACTGTTTTGCTAGCACAGACAGGAATATGTTCCTCCAATGGCATTGAGGAGTACACCACATCAGTCACTGGCTTCATCAATAAGTGTATCGATGACGTCGTCCCCACAGAGACTGTATGTACATACCCCAACCAGAAACCATGGATTACGTGCAACATCCGCACTGAGCTAAAGGGTAGAGCTGCCGCCTTCAAGGAGCAGGACTCTAACCCAGATGCTTATAAGAAGTTCTGCTATGCCCTTAGACGAACCAAACAGGCAAAGCGCCAAAAAAGTACTAAGATTGAATCATACTACACTGGCTCCGATGCTCGTCAGATGTGGCAGGGCCTGCAAACTATTACAGACTACAAAGGGAAGCACAGCCGTAAGCTGCCCAGTGACACAAGCCTACCAGAGGTGTTAAATCACTTCTATGCTCGCTTCGAGGCAAGCAACACTGAAGCATGTATGAGAGCATCAGCTGTTCTGGACTACTGTGTGATCCCGCTCTCCATAGCCGACGTGAGTAAGACCTTTAAATAGGTCAACATTCACAAGGCTGCTGGGCCAGACGGATTACCAGGACAGGTACTCCAGGCATGTGCTGACCAACTGGCAGGTGTCTTCGCTGACATTTTCAACATGTCCCTGATTGAGTCTGTAATACCAACATGTTTCAAGTAGACTGCCATAGTCCCAGTGCCCAAGAACACTAAGGTAACCTGCCTAAATGACTACAGACCCGTAGCACTCACATCCGTAGCCATGAAGTGCTTTGAAAGGCTGGTCATGGCTCACACTAACAGCATTATCCCAGAAACCCTAGACCCACTCCAATTTGCATACCGCTCAAACAGATCCACAGATGATGCAATTTCTGTTGCACTTTACACTGCACTTTCCCACCTGGACAAAAGGACAAAAGTGTTTCCCACTTGGACAAAAAATGTTCAACACCATAGTACCCTTAAAGCTAATCACTAAGCTAACTGCAACTGGATCCTGGACTTCCTGACAGGCCGCCCCCAGGTGGTAAGGATAGGTAACAACACATCTGCCACGCTGATCCTCAACACTGGAGCCCCTCAGGGGTGCGTGCTCAGTCCCGTCCTGTACTCCCTGTTCACCCACGACTGCATGGCCAGGCACGACTCCAACACCATCGTTAAGTTTGCAGATGATCCAACAGTGGTAGGCCTGATCACTGACAACGACGAGACAGCCTATAGGGAGGAGGTCAGAGACCTGGCTGGGTGGTGCCAGAATAACAACCTCTCCCTCAACGTAATCAAGACAAAGGAGATGATTGTGGACTACATGGAAATGAGGACTGAGCACGCCCTCATTCTCATCAACGGGGCTGTAGTGGAGCAGGTTGAGAGCTTCAAGTTCTTTGGTGTCCACAACACCAACAAACTAGAGTGGTCCAAACACACCAAGACAGTCGTGAAGAGGGCACGACAAAGCCTATGCCACCTCAGGTAACTTAAAAGATTTGTCATGGGTCCTCAGATCCTCAAAAGGTACTACAGCTGCAACATTAAGAGCGTCCTGGTTGCAACACTGCCTGGTACGGCAGCTGCTCAGACTCCGACCGCAAGGCACTATACAGAGGGTAGTGCGTACGGCCCAGTACATCACTGAGGCTAAGCTGCCTGCCATCCAGGACCTCTATACCAGGCGGTGTCAAAGGAAGGCCCTAAAAATTGTCAAAGACTCCAGCCACCCCAGTCATAGACTCCAGCCACCCCCCCCCACCCTCCAGCCACCCCCCAACCCCTCTTTGAGGCAGCTGCTACTCTCTGTTTGTCATCCATAAATAGGCACTTTAACTAACCCTATATGTACATATTACCTCAAATAGCCCGACTAACCGGTGCACCTGCACATTGACTCTGTACCAGTACCACCTGTATATAGCCTCCTTACTGTTATATTTTTAACCGTTTTTTACATTTATTTTTTTGCTTATCTATTGTTTACCTAATACCTATTTTTTACTTAATAACTGCACCGTTGGTTAAGGGCTTGTAAGTAAGCATTTCACTGTAAGGTCTACACTTGTTGTATTCGGAGCACGTGACAAATAAAATGTGATTTGATTTGATTTGAAACAAATACAGACTCCCTTGTAGGAATTGAGTTTCAGTCATTATTCAGACAAGCAGTTATATTTAATTTTATAGGCTACTATGACATGATTCAAGAACCTACGTGTACGTTGCCATAATTAATGTGGCTGGATAAAGAGTCGCCTTTTACGCACCAATTAGGCCAATGCGTAAATTAGTAAAGGCTATCAAGTGAAACGTATACATTCCTCTCTAGTTTTGTTTCTGCGTAATAGCCTACATTTAACGAGTAAACATGAGCCATATTAGCCTACGTTAGTTGTATGCGGGCATAACTGGACATCACCAAATATAACTCATAGTTTGCATATGCATATGAAGAATAAGAATAACGCGTCAAAAACTGGCACATTTGGATTCCGAACTGTGTAGCAATTTGCACTGATTTGACAATGGAGATACTCAATGGTTGTTAATAAGACATTTACAAAAGGACTCCCAACCCCATGCACCTTACCAACACATGCGCACATACAAAAACCTTCGTTTTCATCGGGTTCTGTGATTGGACATACAACAACCTGCCACTGGAATGGCGTCACGGTGTGCAAAAATTGTCACCAGAGAATGCGCGCACGAAGTGAGTAGGCTAGAGCTCGGAGGACTAGGGAAGGAGACGGACTAGGGGGAGAAGACGGTGCGTATTAATGCAATGATAGGTCGGACAGATGAGGAGCGAGAGCGAGAGTTAACTAGACATAGCATACGCACGTGGAGGGAAAGATAGAACGGAAGACTGAAAAATGGGGATTCAAAAAATATAGTTCTTAATCTAGGACTTAAACACAAGTAAGCTATAGCGGCATCACTGCAAACAGACAGGGTATCTTAGATAAGGATGGATTGCACCTTTCAAGGAATCTGTTCTCTCGTCATGTCCATGGTCTGCCTGCTGCCTTGGATGTGTCTGGTTTGCTGGTGGTCACCTTTTACTTACAATTATCGGATTTTTGTTGTGCATTGGTTATAAATGGGCGTGCGCTTCTGGCATCGGGTACATTATAATATATTGGGGGCATATGTTATTTATTTACATCGAATAGAAAAGTAGCCGACATTCTTGTCGGAAGTGTTCTAACAATGTACTGTGCAATTTTTAGTAGACTAATAGATTAGAATACTGTGATTTTCCTATCCAGGCTATAGCCTTGCTTTTGATGTGAATATAGCCCTTGATTCAGAACTAGGTCATTGGCAAGAACTCTCAATAAAAGTGACCAGGCCTAGGGGCACACAAAGGCAACTCGACAATCATATTACTAGCGTTTGAATTATGGTCTATTATATAGCATAGTCCTTCTTTTCTATCTTGTATGTTTGTAAACGGGTCGGTGGTTTGTAAATCGGAACGTGCTTGAACTGAAGACAGCATGAGGGCCGAGTCCTACACGATATATTCTCCATATCATGCGTTATAGCCGCGCTATCTCAAATTCAGTTTCACGTCCAAGTCATCCTCTAAATATGCTAAACTTCTAAACCGTGACATATAGACAAATCATTCAGTCTTTAAAAATACTTTTCACTAAGTCTAATAGTGTTGTTGTTCTTAAAATACAAAACAAACAATGGTTCGTATTGCGACTAGGAAGAACTTGTGAGCCTAGGTCTGCTTTTGATTGTCTTTATTCACATTTAGTTAGTTTGATTACAGACAATGAACTCTTAAGTTTGGTTGTTGTTCAGTAAATTGTATATTAGTGGATAGAAGGAAAATAACTGTCCAAATGCAAACAAAATCAGTAGGCCCTATGCAGCCTACACCCATACACAACTAATAAGTCATTTAGTAAATCAAATGTAAGCTATTCACATCTCTTTGAGTCATATTGCCTATTTTCATTGGAAGTTTAATAGTTTATTTCTGTGTAAGCATTGTCCATTGATATTAGCCTAATGAAATGTAACAAAGCACCTGTTGGAGAGGACCTGTTGGCGCTATCCTCTCATGCCAATTAATCAACACTCGTAACATCACATTTACTGAATTACTTACTAAGAATACAATTATCATTTTCAAGATATAACGCAGGCTACTTTACTAGACTATGATTTGATACTAGACACACCAGGAAATGTTTTTTCTGTCTCTGAGATAAATGAAAAGATTTGACAAGGAAACATCTCCAAAATCTCCACAATGCTGTGGCGATATCTTCTAAATTAAGATAAGACACTTGATTAATTTAATTCGGGCGACAGATAATTTATATATAGGCCCAACATAACCAAGTCCCATGCGCACATTATACAAACTGTCTTGATCGTAGAACAATAAATTAGCCACTTTGTTCGAACTGAGTTTGTTTGGATATATATTTTCCCCCTTCAATTAAAGGCAATCACATTTTTTAACTCACATCGAGTGTAACCCTATACGTTTTCTAGCCTACCTGTTGATGAACTTCCTAATAATGATTAGAAAACTAAATATAATCGAATGATAGGCCTATGCCTATCAATGATAAGGCCAATCAGTGTAGGCCTTTTTGTTGCCATAGCCTGAAAGATGGTGCTATATATTGTAATAACAGGCCTAACTGTATAAACGCCACTCACTTATAGTCAATGTTTATTCAGGTCTATCTTGTCCTTATTTGTCCTTTAAAAATGAATTTGATGACTCGCTGTCAGTGTCCTGTCCTCACGCCACATGAACATCTCCGAATAGAATATATGGACATCTCTAGAATATAATAGAATATTTTCCCCACTTATTTTCGGCCGTCATTGGTAAAAGGACATTTAATATGGTCATAACAAATTTAAATCATATCTATCATTCCTTCCTCTCTCAAGGTGTCGGATGAAGCACGTCATCACTACCGCTCACCAATCGGTCATGAGTACGAGGCAGCAAGACAAAGTAGTCTTCGAAAATGCATGTAAACCGGAGGTCGGTTTCTGTCTTTGGTTATCTAGCTGTATGAGTATTAAATACCTGTCATAAAGCTAGATAACCGAAAGTAGAAATTACTTCCACATTCACGGTCAGGTAGGAAATAAGGCCTAGGGTATACCTACAACTAATTAGGCCTTCTAACAAGTTTCGCCAAGTTCCACCTTAAAGGTAAGCAACACGTCATGTGGTTAATTGTAAAAACAATAAACGTCTTTGTTGTCACAATGCTTGCAATGTAATTTGTTAGACATTATTGTGTTTTTAATATTTATGGTTACAAATATAATTTTAAAAAATCAACAATTTATTTGAAATGGCTGCCTTTTTAATTTCAGTAAACAAAATATGATCAGAAGTAAGCCTACTTTTATCCGAACTCCTTAATGTATGCCCGGCTCGACTGGCTTGAGGACATTTGTTCGTTTTTCTAGGCCTTTTTGGCTGTTTCCTTTGTGGTAAGGGTGTGCGATACTCTTATGACCATGTTTGTGGCCAAATAAGGACTACAGGCCTCTCTTTACATTTAAAACTTTTCGAATAAGGTAATCTAAGTAAATACCACGTCTTTGCCTTTTTGATAATGGCTAAGGCTGCCATAAAAGCTATTACAACAAGCACATGACTCGATTACATTTGTGAATATAGGCCTATGCTTATTAGGGCCCGATGTTGGTTTGTGGCATTAGTCGCAGTCACTGACGAGGTATGAATCTGTTTCGATGTGTTTGGATTAGTTTGTGTTCTCGGGGCGATTATCCACCGAGTCTGCCTACGCGGGAGCTATCCATTCAGCCCGTTCTAGAACATGGTGCTGAATGCAAAACAACTTGCTCTCTCTGGCAGCGTATTAAGTTAAACCGCCACGTTCAACCACCACCCTGCCAGCACTTTGCCATGGCCACGATTCTCACCTTCTAACTTAAATTAATCTCTTACATTTCGGCAAAAAAAATATTACAGTGTGCCTATTCCTTATTCAAGCCATTAGGAAAACGAAAAATTAAAGGATGTTTGAAAGAATAGTCAAATAAGAGGGTAGGCTAAACCTGCCAGTAAAGCACTACGTGTTCTAGGCAGTGTAGGCTATTTGAATATGCAATACACTAGAAATGCAACTAAATGTGAAAGGTATAGGTAAGCCTACTCTAAGAATACACCCATAGGTAAGAAAAGCACTTGCAGACTGCAGTTACAATTGAAGTGTCTGAGACCTTGGGCATAATTCCACCAATACATTGTGTCCTCTCAATAACAAGGGCAGGGACATCCAGGATACAGGGCCTGCACTTCTTAACTTTCTACTTCACCTACTTTGTGTGCTTTGGCCAGAGAATTAAGCAACTGAGATTGTAAAGCCTAGAGAGCACTAAAGTGAGATGAGTTTTCATTCATCCCTTTTAACTACCTGCTGCAGCAGGCTCACTGTCAGCCCAGGCCGGGCTAATTGCTTTGATTCAGATAGGGAGATTGGATTTATGTCAAAGTCCTAGTTCTTTTCCATTGCATGCCTGGAACGAGCTTTCACTCAGTGTGGTCTTTACGGTATAGTCAGGGCATTTTGAACGCCATCACAAAGTCTTGCAATAATATAGATTACCTTTGATTTCGTTAATTGTGGTGTTGTTAGCTTGGGTGGATGATGTAATAAGGATGACTTGGAGAGAAATTCCTGGGAGAGGCGTGCATGTGTTATCCGTACGAGCTTTAAATCCTTTTGCATCAGTCACCATGCACAGGTAATGGGTTAAGATATTGACCAACAGCATGCTGGGTTCTGCACATGTAAGTCACACACTGTTACTGTACATCTCCAGCTGTATCAATGTAATGCATGAGTCAGACAACTCCTCGGGCAGCCAACAAAAAAAAGCACATCTGTGTAAGTAGAGTGTGTATAGATGTATGTCATAAAATAATTAGATTAAAGCAGAATGGGTTTCTGTAGTGTCATTTTTAAATGCTCTATATGTTAACATTTGAAGGAACTAGAGGAATTGTGCGTCCACATTTGTCTCTTAAAAATCATCTGAAGAGGTAGTTGCCATGGCTTTGAAAAGGGTAATAATCACCAAATATCATGGTGTATGTTTTTCTCGTCCACCTGCTTTCTTCACAGGTGACTTGTTCACAACTTGGTGTGATCAAGGAGCACAAAACGGGGACAGAATCACCGCAAAAAGAGAAATAGGAGGATGAAACTATCTGGAAATTGCCAACCCCTATCCCAACACCCCACCCCCTTCACCCACCAGCCTCTAATGTCATCTGTACTGCCAACAGGGAGACAAGAGAGGGGACAAAGACTGTGCCTGATCCCCGCCGGATGGGTGCTGAAAGAGGAGAGAAAGGAGCCATCTTGGGAGATGTTGCCGCGGTACCTAAAATGGCTGGGCTGGCACACGAGGTGAGTTGCATCATGGTCCTCTGTTGGGTACCAGAGGTGGGAGTGGGAATGGGGGTGAAAAATTGTTAGGGGGTGGTGAAGAGAGAGAGGGGGGGTATTCCCTATTTCCTCCCACATCACACATGGCCTTCTACTATTAATTAAAAGAGAAGGGGTTGGGGCAAGGAGAAGGAGGCAGGGGGCTGGGTGGCAAACAAAATGAATGAGCTGGCACTGATTGGAGGATTGCAGGAAGCCTACCATTTTCTCTTGGCGGCTTTTTACTCTTTACAGTAGAGGAAGGAAGGCCTATTCCTCCCGCTCAAATAGGATGTGCTATTCTGAGAAGACAGTGATTATGTTATATAATATTTTAAAGGAGCAGTGCAGTCAAAAACGTGATTTCTTTAAAAAATAAAGATATTTCCACACTATGACGTTAAAATAACATTCTGAAATTGTGAAAAATATGATCATGGAATTTCAGCCTGTTCAGATGGGATGGAATTTTTGGCCCACAGCATGACATCACAATCTGATCAGATCTGACCAATAACCAGTCCATCTTTTATATGCATATGGCTCTTCATTCTTTGAAGGGGTAAGTGAGGTAAATTTTAAAAACTCAGTCGGGGTCTCAACGAGTTAGAATAGTAGAATATGCAAGGTGCAAATTCTAAATTTCATTGTGCATCAACAGTTTTTCTGTAGTTATATCAGTCATTGATAACCAATTAATTAGCCCATGTTAGCAAAAAAATGTTTGATTGCTAAGTTAATTTAACTGCCAGCTATCAAAACTTGTTATCATGGTCAAATTATCAGCCGGGGGGGCCCCTATTTATTTTGTTAATCAGTCTCACTCAGATATCATATTCAAATCAAACATTCCTCTCCACCTCATGTCAAAATAAGTAGAATTGGATGAAATGTGTTGTAAAATTGCAAAATATTCTCTCCGCCCCATGGCAAAATATGTAGAATTGCATCAAACTTGCTTTAAAACTGCAAGATTTTCTCTACACCCCATGGCAAAATGTGTAGGATTGCATGAAATTAACTCTTAAACTTAAAACATTTCTCTTCGCTGTCAAGAGGGGGGCCACTCGTCTGTCACCCACATGATCATTTCAATGGCAAAAGGAGGCCCAGGAAAATAAAGTAGAAGAAATAGTTTGAGTTATTTACATGAAATAAACAGACATAGTGATTTATTAGACATACAGTGATGATTAAAAAAATGTTTAGAAAAAGACTACGGGCAGGGACATTTTGTTCTGAAAGGCTTAGTGCACTCGGGAAGTAGTCTAGTGTGGGTTGTGTTGATGGTTGTCTTGCTTGATGCAAATAGTTTGCAACGAGGGATTTTGAATGGGGTTTCAAATGTTTCATTGATAATCTACTACAGATACCTGCTAAATAGATTTTTCTATAAGATTCATTCTTAATCTTATTTGTTTTTTTCTCATGGCGATTTTGTTCAGATGAAGACTAATATAGTGCTCCAAATTATACAGTACAGTTGTAGTATCTTACCACATCAAACTCACATGTATCTACTGTGTAATTAAATGATGAATGATATGGAATAATTATTCAGATATTGTGTGAGATTATCAAACAAACATCAAGGACAATTTACAAAGTTATGCTCATACTTGGCTGTTACTTGCCATTCCCAAATGATTAATTGATTCATATTAATCTATATTAATCTTTTTTAGAATCAAGTTTATGTATGTGGGGTGTGTGTGTGCATGCATCAGTGTGAGCATACTTTACTGTCAAATTACTACCTAATTTCTGTATACTCTACTCCCAAATATTGATGATGAGACATGTAGGGGAGCTATTATAATCACAAAAACTGTAGAAATAGCATTGCCTACATTGCGCAACTGGCTTGATTTATGAATGAAGTGCACAGACAGAGATGGTCAGACATGCAAAACACACGCACAAACACGCACAAGCACACACCAAAATCAGACTTAAGTCTGGTATAAATGCCACCCTGTGCCCCTGGCGGTTCCTGCATCAACCTGAAATGGGGCAAGAGAGAGAGCGAGAGAGCGAAAAGCAGAGAGGCCAAGAGAGAGAGTCTGCGTTAAGGGCCAATGTGTGCAGCTGCAGCCTGCGTTCGTGTGTTAATGAACAGAGGCCTGCGTTTTCACATTATTATTCATCCCCACTCTCTCTCCCCCTCAAAGGCTGTTCACCCCCCCCCAAAAAAAAAAAAACTATCCCCACTATTGTGAGGGCTGGTGGTGAGGTGAGGCCTGGGCCTGGAGGGCCGGGGGGCAGGGTGGGAAAGGCCCTCCAGACTAGACTATGAGCAGATGCCACAGACATTAGAATGTTTTAACCGATCAGGAGAGTCTTGTGAGCGACTGGGTTTAATGTGTGTGTGGTGTGTGTTTTAATATGTGCATTTGATATGTTGATTGGATGTGTGAGGAGTGGTGGGTGGGGTTAGGTTCACACACTAGAGTGCCACCTGACTGGGTTCATTAGTCTATTCAGTCTGCTCTGCATGACTGAGAGGGACATTGCTGTGGACTGGGAAATACTTTGACAAACGTATAGGAGATTTGACTGCCGTTATACAGTATGTACGCTAACAATGTACACAATATACACAAGCTGGCAAAGGGATATGATAGAAATATAAGTCACATTACAGGTGAAATGTTACTCATCACTATTAGTATTTTATGTTCTGGATTGTTTTGTTGTTGCTTTAGTGGTAAAATAGATTTAACTCTGAGTTTGTCTGAGACAAAAAAAAGGCAGGGGGTGTTTCAGTGGATCTGACGTGTTTCCTCTCTGCCAAGCTCTCCTCCTCTACCTCATTTTTCTCTATTTATCTCTGGGGTGCATGGAGCAGGTTCCACAGAGGAACCAGGTATAGATAGAGAAAACCCACTGAGACCACTGGATGTATCAGAGGGAATCTAATGGTATAGTAGTTCATTTGGTTGAAGTAGATGAAAAGTGATGTATTGAATGACTGAGTACTTTCAGCGGACCTGCAAGGTGTGTTGAAACAGCTGACTCATCATCCATCTCCTTCATCATGCAGGTTTAATGAATTTCTCATTTATATTTACAAAGCTGGTTTCCCAGAACAGCATTATGACTAGTCCTGGACTAAAAGGAACTAGTAGAGATTCTCCATTGAGTATGCTTTTCAGTCCAGGAATAGACATAATCTAGGTCCAGGAAACCGGCCCATAAAGTATTACCCTTCTTATTCAGATGAATGATGCGCACAGCTCTTTATATACTGTAACTGTGTTAGGCCTGTCTCTCTTATATACTGCATATGTGACACTATGATAAAGGGGACAGAAAGAGTGAGAGAATTCACTCAGATGACACTTCATCGCTTTTCTATAAGAGTGGTATTACTGTGTTATAGCAAACAAAGAGAGGAAGAAAATATGTCTAACAGACAATCTGCTTTTGAACAGACTAAAAACAGCTATAGAACACCACTTTGAAATGTCGACAGTTGCTCATCGAAAAGAGGTAAAAGACAGATTGGTGGAAAGGAGAGGAAAGAGAGGGGCAGGGAGAGGCTGAAGGATGCTAAGAGGGAGGAGGAGAGAGACACATGATAGTGTGTATAGGGTGAGTGGCCATGTTTCTTTCCCTCCGCCTCCCCGCGTGGAGCAGAAGCTACTGTAAGCAGAGGAACAGCGAGGTCGCAAGCTCAATCAAAAGACCTGTATGCGTTTAATTGCATGTCAGTAATGGAGAATTAGGGGGAGTTATTGAGGGTGTGTCTGTGTGTCTGTGTGTGTGGTGGGATGGGGTGGGGGGGGTCAGCTCTATGTGACAGATGCTACAGTCGTCGGCACAGTGGCCAAAGAGAGTCAGCGACCGAGGCAGATTTGTGAGGCAATCTAAATGTATTCATGGTCACTACACTAGCATTTAAAGGAGACAGGTTTTTCTTTCAAATACTGGATGCATGCATTCAAAAGGTATTTAGACCCCCCACCCAGCCTCAGTACTGTCCAGGCACATCTGTTCAATGTTCACAGACAAACAATGTTCCCCTGTGTGTTTTCTTTAATGAGTCACTAAGCCATATTTGCATTTAGGAAAGAACACAGTTAGTTCATATAAAATACATTCTGTTCTACAGTTCCAGATCATGGGAATTTGGTATAGAAGTAAAACATAAACTTCTATCTGAACAGAAAATCAACTATAACAGAAAATACCAAAGTGATCCAAAACATGTCAAATGTGGTATAGTTTGAGAGTTGACCTATGAACTGAAGTGATTTCATTATAACACATCAGTATTGATGTGTGTAAGGAGGAATACTTTAATTTTAAACCCCAGCTTTCAATCAAAATGGTGGCCATGTCCAATCAGTGATTGGTCAGAGAGGTCAGTGGCACTAAGACATGGTTTAAGAACAATTTGGGATCATAGTTTCCGCAAGATTACCCCTCCCGTGTATGGATACATCAGCCAAAGTTTTCCTTTAATCTCTGAACAAATGTAATTTGCATATAGGGCCCTCAAACTCAACTCTGGACCTCGAAGCCAGTTCCACTGCATTTTTTCATCAGAGACTGATTTAGACCTGGGACACCAAATGGGTGCAATTCATTATCAGGTAGAACCAAAAACCAGCTGGCTCCGGACCTCGTAGGGTAAGAGTTGAATGCTCCTGATATAGGGGAGCGACTGTATATGTTTTGGTGACCGCCACAGATGACTGTGTGTGTCCTGAAAAGGAAGGGAAGAAATGAGAGATATTGTAGCCTTGCATTAATTGAATCGTAGTACTGTTGTGTGAGCGTTTAGGATAAAGTATTATTTAATGTTTGGAGGTATTTCAGTGAGGGAGAGTCATACCATAAACTCATCTTGTGTGTTCCCACAGTTCCCATTCTGTACTTGAGTAATGTAGCCCACAAACAGTTAATGAAATAAGTACATCTCCCAAGTTACCTCTCTGGATTCACCTCTCGCTGTGTGGATAGTATTAATGTTTTAATGGCTCACTGTGATATATATTAAGCCTGGCTCACGTGTGTGTGTGTGGGGGGGGGAGTCCAATGTGGGTCAGGCTGGCCTCATCAGGGCTCCCTAATACAACTCTGGTCGGTAGTAATCTAGCACAAAGCCTTGTCTTTAAGTATCTTATAGAGGAATACACAGGAGAAGTTTCCACATCCAGGGCTTTTCAGATTATGTCTGTCTGCCCCCAGAGTCCCGGAGCAGGGATCTTCTGTGCTCTAATGAAAGTAGAGGAGAATTAGGTGACTGAGCTTTTAATACAGTACTCATATTATAATCACACTAGGGGAAGATGGAGTTTGGAGGTGGGGTGGTGGGAGGTCTTGAGAGTGACCTGTTTCTTTCTTTGCATGTTCTTAATCTGATTGAAGATGTACAGCTACTGTATAGTACTATCTACAGTTCTGTAATGATTGTGTCGATCCCTCAGAAATACTGCAGATTTGCAAGTGAGGAACACTTAGGAAGAGGAGTCTCAGTTTCAGTGTTAAGTATAGCACTGTATAGATTTGTAGCTCTCAGTCCTTGCTGATACTGCATACTGATTCCTTCTCCATTTTGATCATTGTGCTACTGATTCTAGATTATTATCTGATTTTGATCATTATTTGACAGATCAAATATCCACGTCTGGTCAGGTGATGCAATGCGCATGCTTTTTTGTTTCAACGTATTCTTGTAGTATAGGTCAAGTTTGACAAGCTCAAGTTCATGGCTGCCAAGCTGTCTGGTCTCTGGCCAGTGGGAGAGGTGGTCTTGGAGGTGGTGGGGTGGGGGGGTGCCCTTTGACCCCTGTGGAGGTTGCTAAGGAAGGGAAGCCAGCTGGCTCAGCAATGCACCCGTGAAAAGGCCAAGCTGTCAGAGCTGTCTAAATGGGTGGGAGTAGGCTGCACATCAGCCCCCCCAATACACACACACACAAACGCACACGCACAGAAGGCACAGGGCCAGAGCTTTGGAATGTCAGCTCTGAGGGAAGGACTGCTTTATGTTCATCAGACACGTCCTTACCATAACTCCAGTCTACCCTCCCACCACCTCCACCCCAACTTCAGACACACAGTCTAGTCCCCCATAAGCACACAGTCTTCCCCCAAACCCCAAATACTCAGTCTACGCTCCATAGCTCTGGCCCCTCCCTCAGTCTACCCCTCTGTAGATCTGTGTAGGGTACCCCCCCACACCTTTGATCCCTGTCTAGACTCAGCACCCTCACCCTATAGAAAATAATTCATACATCTTCCACCCTGTAATCTAACTTTTCCCTCTGCCACTCACTGCATGCTTTGCCTACGTATATTTGAGTTAGTATGCTTCTGTTGTATTGTATTATATTGTTGTGTTGAATTGAGAAGTATTTGGATGGCATAAAACTCTAGTGTTACAGAACCACCTTATGGATGTGGTAATACCAGCCAGAGAGAATTTTCACTTTTCAGTGTAAAATAACTGGTATGTCAGTCTATTTGTTTGAGTGTTTGTGTTTGTGAGTCTGTGTGTGTGTGTTTCTGTAAGTGCATGTACAGGCTTTTTGCGTATGTATTTCTACACCTCTCTCTGTTTGTATGCGAGTGTGTTCCCCTTCATGGTTGTTCCCCTTCAGGGGAGGGGTCTGGCGAATAAAAGGGCCTCTATTTGCATATGCTGCATGCTGTCTGACGAGAGGGAGCAGTCAAAAAATATAGTCAGAGGTGGACAAAGAGAGCAAGGACAAACCCTGCATTGTGGGGTTGGAGACAGAAAGGGACTGTTTGAATGGGGGAGTGGATGAACATTGACAGAGAAAGAGTCTGGGCCGGCTCCCTGAAGTGATTAAAGCCTACAGAGCTCCATGTATACACAGTTAAAATGGAGAGGAACAACATGCAATACAGTGCATGCAGGGCCTATTTGCAGAAAGGGGGGAAAATACTGTTTGCGTTTCAGTGCATTTCAGTTTGCATTTCAGATTTGAATAAATGTCTGGAAGTGTCTAAAATGAATAAAAGATAAAGATAAATTATGTTTATGTAGCGTAAATAAGGAGGTTGCTATCATGTTGACCAAGGATCTGGCTTTGTTATGGGTTGTGTAAGTGTTTCGGGTAGGCAGTAAAATGTATTTAAAATACAATCCCGTAGGTTGTCTTTCTTCTTAATTAAGCATCTGAGCTTGCTATTAGCTTGCCAATATGGAAACTATTCCAGATATTGTTGTTCATAATGCTGTTTGTTTGTCAGATATGTGTGGGCTGCAGTTCTATTAAATGGGTTACAGTAGGCTGCAGTACTGTTAAATGGGTGAGAGTGGGCTGCAGTTCTATTGAATGGGTGAAAGTGGGCTGCAGTTCTGTTAAATGGGTGAAAGTGGGCTGCAGTTCTGTTAAATGGGTGAAAGTGGGCTGCAGTACGGTTAAATGGGTGAGAGTGGGCTGCAGTTATGTTAAATGGGTTAGAATGTCCTGCAGTTCTGTTAAATGGGTGAGAGTGGGCTGCAGTACTGTTAAATGGGTGAGAGTGGGCTGCAGTTCTGTTAAATGGGTGTGAGTGGACTGCAGTACTGTTAAATGGGTGAGAGTGGACGGCAGTTCTGTTAAATGGGTGAGAGTGGGCTGCAGTACTGTTAGTTAAATGGGTGAGAGTGGACTGCAGTTCTGTTAAATTGGTGGGTTCAATGTCTGGTTTTGGAGGACAAGGTAGACTGAAGAAGTGAGTGGAATCAAAAAAGTTTTTGTTTTGGGTCTCTTTGTACTATTCCCATTTTTTGTGAAAAATGTGTGCATTATATACACTACATGACCAAAAGTATGTGGACAAAAGTATGTGTGATTTTGGGCAATTAGGCCTGGCTCACAGTCGGCATTCCAATTCAACCCAAAGGTGTTAAATGGAGTTGAGGTCAGGGCTCTGTGCAGGCCAGTCAAGTTCTTCTACACCGATCTTGACAAATCATTTCTATATGGACCTCGCTTTCTGCACGGGGGCATTGTCATGCTGAAACAGGATAGGGCCATCTCCAAAATGTTCCACAAAGTTGAAGCACAGAATAGTCTAGAATGTCATTGTATGCTGTAGTATTAATATTTCCCTTCACTGGAACTAAGGAGCCTAGCCGAACCATAAAAAACAGCCCCACACCATTATTCCTCCTACACCAAACTTTACAGTTGGCACTATGCATTCGGGCAGATAGCGTTCTCCTGGCTACCGCCAAACCCAGAGTCGTTCCTCGGACTGCCAGATTGTGAAGCGTGATTCATCACTCGAGAGAATGCGTTTCCACTGCCCCAGGGTCCAATGGTGGCACGCTTTACACCACCCCAGCTGACACTTGGCATTGCGCATGGTGATCTTAGGTTTGTGTGCGGCTGCTCAGCCTTGGAAACCCATTTCATGAAGCTCCCGACGAACAGTTATTGTGCTGACGTTGCATCCAGAGGCAGTTTGGAACTCGGTAGTGAGTGTTGCAACCAAGGACAAATTATTTTTACGCACTTCTTGCTTCAGCACTCTGCAGTCTCGTTCAGTGTGTTGTGTGGCCTACCACTTCACGGCTGAGCCTTTGTTGCTCCTAGACGTTTCCACTTCACAAAAACAGCACTTACAGTTGACCGGGGCAGCTCTAGCAGGGCAGAAATTTGACAAACTGACTTGTTGGAAAGGTGGCATCCTATGACAGTGCCATGTTGAAAGTCACTGAGCTCTTCAGTAAGGCCATTCTACTGCCAATGTTTGTCTATGGGGATTGCATGGCTGTGTGCTCAATTTTATCCACCTGTCAGCAACTGGTGTAGCTGAAATAGCCTAATCATCTAATTTGAAAGGGTGTCCAAATACTTTTTTATACACAGTCCCCGTCAAAAGTTTGGACACATCTACTCATTCAAGGGTTATTCTTTTTTTCAACTATTTTCTACATTGTAGAATAATAGTGAAGACATAACAACTATGAAATAACACATATGGAATCATGTAGCAACCAAAAACGTGTTAAATTAAAATATATTTTAGATTTTAGATTCTTCAAAGTAGCCACCCTGTCCTTGATGACAGCTTTGCACACTCTTGGCATTCTCTCAACCAGCTTCATGAGGAATGCTTTTCCAACAGTCTTGAAGGGGTTCCCACATATACTGAGCACTTGATGGCTGCTTTTCCTTCACTCATCCCAAACCATCTCAATTGGGTTGAGGTCAGGTGATTGTGGAGGCCAGGTCATCTGATGCAGCACTCCATCACTCTCTTTCTTGGTCCAATAGCCCTTTACACAGCCCGGTGGTGTGTTTTGGGTAATTGTCCTGTTGAAAAACAAATGATAGTCCCACTAAGCCCAAACCAGATGGGATGGCGTATCGCTGCAGAATGCTGTGGTAGCTGGTTAAGTGTACCTTGAATTCTAAATAAATCACTGACAGTGTCGCCAGCAAAGCACCCCACACCATCACACCTCCTCCGCCGTGATTCACGGTGGGAACCACACATGCGGAGATCATCCATTTACCTACTTTGTGTCAAATTTGGACTCATCAGACTAAAGGACAGATTTCCACCGGTCTTATGTCCATTGCTCGTGCAATCTAAGGTGCATTTAACTCTGCAGCAGAGGTATTTCTGGGTCATCCTTTCCTGTTCCTCATGAGAGCCAGTTTAATCATAGTGCTTGATGGTTTTTGCGACTGCACTTGATGAAACTTTCAAAGTTCTTGAAATGTTCTTAAAGTAATGATGGACTGATGGACTGTTGTTTCTCTTAGGCAGAGCAACCAAACGGTGGCAGGGTAGCCTAGTGGTTAGAGTGTTGGACTAGTAACCGAAAGGTTGCACGTTCAAATCCCCGAGCTGACAAGGTACAAATCTGTTGTTCTGCCCCTGAACAAGGCAGTTAACTGTTCCTGTTCCTAGGCCGTCATTGAAAATAAGAATTTGTTCTTAACTTTAGTTAAATAAAGATAAAATTAGCTTATTTGAGCTGTTCTTGCTATAATATGGACTTGATCTTTTACCAAATAGGGCTATTTTCTATATACCACCCCTACCTTGTAACAACACAACTGATTGGCTCAAACACATTAAGAAGGAAAGGAATTCCACAAGGTAACTTTTAACAAGGCGCACCTGCTAATTGAAATGCATTCCAGGTGACTACATCATGAAGCTGGTTGAGAGAATCCTAAAAGTGTGCAATGCTGTCATTAAGGCAAAGGATGGCTACTTTGAAGAATCTCAAATATAAAGCATTTTTTGATTAGATTGACACTTTTTTGGTTACTACATGATTCCATATGTGTTATTTCATAGTTTTGATGTCTTCACTATTATTCTACAATGTAGAAAAATTGTAAAAATAGAGAAAAACCCTTGAATGAGTAGGTTTGTTCAAACTTTTGACTTTTACTGTATAGTGTATGTGCGTGTTCTTAATAATTATTTCTGTCATATTCTCAGGTGGAGTCGTCAGGATTCTGCATACCCTATTGGGGATCCTGGTATGGACCAAACAACCATTAGACAGTTAAAACCATCTCTGTCACTGTCATAGTCAGTTTATACATCTGGCATGAGGAGCTACAGTAGCCCACACTGTTCACAGAACCAGAGGACCACAACAAGCTAGAGGGAAGACTATGGAAGATTATGCAAGAGGATGCTTAAAATATACTTTGGCAAAAATCCCAAGAGACTAGAAAATACTGGAGAAACCTGATATTTTTTCATGGAATACATTCACACATTCACTCTTCCTTGAATTTGTTGTTCTTTCACTGATTCAATGTAATAATAATAATGAAAAACATAAACACACTTATGTTCTCAAGTCACAAGTGACATTCAAACTGCTGTGTGTGTGTGTGTGTGTGTGTGTGTGTGTGTGTGTGTGTGTGTGTGTGTGTGTGTGTGTGTGTGTGTGTGTGTGTGTGTGTGTGTGTGTGTGTGTGTGTGTGTGTGTGTGTGTGTGTGAGTGTGTGTGTGTGTGTGTGTGTGAGTGTGAGTGTGTGTGTGTGTGTGTGTGTGTGTGTGTGTGTGTGTGTGTGTGTGTGTGTGTGTGTGTGTGTGTGTGTGTGCATGTGTGGCATTGCTCTTTACAAACCCTGAAGAAAGTGATTCCACATTGTTGTCAATTAAATGATGTACAATGATCATTTGTGTCTTGCTTCATGTTCATAAATTTTTAAAGGGATAGTAAATGTGGAGAACCAAAAGAACACTTTGGGTGGGGAGTGGGCCTAAGGACACCTGCCTCAAACTAGAATGAGAAAAGTAGCACAGGGGTATGGGTGATTAAAACAATTTTAATATAGGCTACCATGCTGAGAGAAACCCACCTCTTTGGAGCTGGCCATAGTGCAAAGCAAACAATTTATCATTTAATCCTCTTGTATCAGTACCTTGGACAGCACCATGGGTTGGGATACAGCTCCCACTTTTTCATATAACAAACTAATTTATGCAGGTGGGAGTGAGAAACAATGGTGGCCTCAGGAACATAAAATGTACGTCAATTAGTAAATATAATACAATCGAATATTCCCATATTTAACGCAGTTATTTCTGAAGGAGGTTAAATCTGAAGTTAGACTTGTTTTGATGGAGTTGTTTAAACTATTAGAGGCTATTCCTATTTCCAGACTTGATAGACTTGATTAGTGACTCCATTTTCTGACACCAAATCAGGTTTAGGATTATACAGTGTAGGTCTGATTTGATGGAACGTACATTGACTCCAATATTTCACCCTTGACCTCAATCAGTGTCCATCCTGATGACCAAAGTCAACAACAGATGGACAGAAGTAAGATCAAGAAGGGATTATTCAGTCTTTGTGTAGTTATAATCAAAACATGTTTGATGTGACAGACAAAAAGTAGTAAATATAACTAAATGAATGCTTATCATTGGTATTGATGCTAACACTTACAAAGTTGTCAAGGAAATTGTTTAATTCATGCTGGAAAACAGTCCAAATAGTGCTGTTTTGGTGGAGTGAAAAGACTGACACAATGAAATGTAATAGAATTACAGAACAGTAATCCACTGTTATAAACTATTATTATTATGTATATTTTGCATTAACAAAACATAAAATGTTTAAATTGATAAATCATATGGTGTTTTCTTGCAACCCCAAAGACAGAATGTACACAATTGTGCAAGTAGTCTTACAAATTGTGCGTTGGCTGTGATATTTCACATGCATTTTACATTAAAATATGTCCTGAAATATAAGGCAGCAAGGTCTCTTCATCATGAATATTGTGGTTTATATTGTAGATCGCAAGTGGACGACAGTTGTCACGTTTGACTGGACAACAAAGGAAAACACTGAAGTAAAATGCTGTAGAAATGATTATAATTTCATTTGATTTTTATTGATTTATTGTAATGCAGGCCTACTCTCCACCACCTTTGTTATTATTGAGTCTGTTAAATTAGCAGCTTGAGGTAGTAGAAGCATCCTCTTTGATGAGACCAAAGTGGGTCCGAGGCACATGGACCTGTTGGTAATGGCATTAAGGCGGTTGGAGTTTAGGGTCAAGAGGTCATGCTCTGGACAGTCGCCCAAAGGACAATCATGTGATACCAAGGTCAGGGGTCACAGCCAGAGGTGAAGTGCCAGTAATTAAGTGTCTATTTCTGGCTATTCCCCAGTGACCTCTTGGCTGAGATGGACAGGCAGAGGCTTGGGGAGGTCCTTGATGACCAGGCTTTAACAAACACTATATGGTGATTAACTAACTAAATTAACTAGTGGTTACAGCCTATTCACCACAATCAGGAGACTATTGGAGGGAACAATAATGGGTTGTTTTACAGGGTGGTTTTACTGGGATATTTACCACACAGTATTTCAGGCAGATTTCAGGCAAAATATGTAGTAATCTGTAGTAATACTGTAGTAACTACAAAAGAAGATTTCTGATTGCTTTTTGGCGATTTCACAATGTCATAATTACATTGTGTTCATATACAAAAAGCCAATTTTTTCCATATTTTTTAAGACCAAGATAAATGCAGTGTCAGAATATACTGCAACGCATTTGCAAAATCATGTTCTTTTGTGAAAAGGAAATAAGTTTCTATTTTTTATATGGCAAGTAGTAAACAAAAAAAAGGAAACACAACCAGAAGAGTCAGCCAGTAGGCTATTGCAGTTGTAGGCTAGTTTGAGGAGTGAAAGATAGAGGGAAACTCACTAACAAGTTGCTAGACATTCCAATTCAGCAGTCAGTGGGCGCTGGAGTAAGTTTCACAGTGAGCAGATAGGAATAGGAATAGTTTATGTCCTTCTAGCCAGTGAGCATTAAGTCTGTGTATATGAACTGTTAGCATGAGAATAGGGATGGGTCCTGTGAACTTCTCTGACCCATTGACCTCTCTCCTGGGATGTGAATAGTATCACTCAAGAGCTGCCCGCTTGCTATGTCAGGCCTGAACCATGCCTAAAATTCTAATCAGGCTGATTTAATGTATCCTACAACCCCCTTCTAGACACCCCCACCCCCCATTTATTCAGACCGGGGGTACGGCAGTTTGTTTAAGGCATGCCTCGCCCCCCAATCCGGGTACCCCTCATCCAATTTATAGGCCCCTGGACTTGGAAGTTGGAGGAGTCTGAGGAGCTGGTATAAGACAACAGGGGTCCCTTTCTCTTCCTAAAGAAGTTGGGCCTCCACATAATCAATTGGTTCCCCAACCACTGAGCGGTTTATAGCTAATCCAAATTAGAATGTTAAAAGGATCAGACTGGTGTCACTCTGATCATAATCACTCATCTCACATTCAATACTGAAGTGCAACTGAACTGAAACAGCTATTCAAAGATAGGTGTGAATTAGAATAAGGATAACATGCTGCAGAAAACCTGATGCAGAAAGCTGGTCTGAGAGGATAATATGTGTACCAGAGAGAGAGCTTCAGTGAAGTGTTCTCAGCAATGCAGTCTAATCAGATGCAGGAATAATTGAGAGAAGGCTGGAAAGAGTGACACCTTCAGGCATGGAGAAGAAACATTTCATTCTGTAAAATCCAGTCTCTGATGGATGTCAAGAATATAGCTCAAATGGTCTACCTTTCATGGCAGAGAATTTGTATCTTGGCCTATTTTATTACATCGTTTGAGAAAAGAGACGTCATTGAATCTTCCTTCACAATTTGTTCCTCATACCTTTAATTAAGGTACATCTCATTGTTTGCAATAAGTTTGAATGAAATATTGAAACACAAATATTACTTAACCAGCAAAACCTTTATTGTAGCCTAGGCCTATCGGGAGAAAGAGGAGATTATTGGCAATACCATTGCATGTGTCAGTTTGACTAATTTAGCCTATGGATTTGAAGTGCTGAGAGGACAGCGCCACGTGTTTCCAATGAATCTCTATAGTTTGCAATCGAGAACCAGACACAAAAAAGTGAATTTCCTATTTCGTCTCTATTTATGCACATTTTATATTGTTCCAGTTTATGTATTTATATTTATTAAATAATTGCAAAACTGTTTTATTTAGGGCCTATGCGTTTTCATCAGTTTATAAATGAGAGATTGTGACACAACAACCAATGAAATAATCGAATAACGTGCATTAAGTGAAAGGTGCACGTAATCAATGGGTAAAACTGTGTCAAACATGGATCTCATTAGATTAGATTGTGTAAATGCTCCTGTGCCCGTGGCACTGCTATATTAACGTAGTAGGCTCAAGCTTACTCTCTGAATACTTACTGAACTGTCAGTAATATAGTTAATGGTATACCTGGGCAGTCTGATGTAGGCCTGCCGGAGGGGCGTCCTTAAGCGATGTCTGGCTCTCTTCCCAGAGCATAAGTGGGGCTCAAAACGAGGTGTGAATATAATGTATAGGCCTACAACATGGTTATACATCATTGTCTTAATCAATCATATTATTTCATACCTTACCTTAGACCTGTAAAAGTGGTGTATAAAATGTAGCCCTATAATATGATTAGCCCCTTGTTTTGCCATATTTGGAATATAAATGATGTATATTACATTCTCACATTTGATACAAAAATACATGATATTATTCCAATTGAATTTCGTACTGTTAAACACGTTGATCCAAACGTGTTCAAAAATAGAGTTTCTCAAAACGATGTGCAACACAATGGCAGACCAAATAAAAATTTGTTTCCATTTCATTTCTTGATTGAATCCTCACATAAGCAATTATAGGGCTAATTGTCATCAAACTTGTAATATGTCAACGAAAAGTCTTGAAAATGATTCATCTGCAAGTGAAAGTGAGTGTTCTGCTTCTTGGTCTCTTACACAATTGAGGAAAACTTGGAGTGGGCTACATATATTTAACGATCATATAATTTATGTTAAATGTGCGATTATATTTCTGACTTTTTAATTCTGGCTAGTAACATAGCTCTCTTTTTGACTTATTAATTCTGGCTAGTAACATAGCTCTCTTTTTGACTTATTATTTCTGGCTAGTAACATAGCCTTGGCCTACATAATGTGTGGAATGTAAATGCTATAAAACGAGAACGAGAGGGAAAGAAGACAATAGAGAGATTCTGTTAACATTTTCGTTAAATTGCCTCGAGTATAGTCTATACCAGAACATGTGTTCATCACGAATGTTGATATTATTTATATCTTTATATTGTAAATGGTAAAATTCATAATAAATAACTTTCACATTTTAACACATATACTAATTTGCCAAGCAATTTTTAAAAACTTAAATCTTATATTTTACCTTTTTTTAAACTAGGCGATGTTCAGGGGCAGAACGACAAAATCCTTAACCTGTCAGCTTGGGGATTTGATCTTAGCAACCTTTCGGTTACTAGGCCAACGGTCTAACCACTAGGCTACCTGCCGTACCAAATACTCCTTAAATATGTCGAACTGGATTTAAAAAAAATCTCGAACCCTGGATTACAGGGAAATCTAAAACGATTGTAGTCTTTATTAATTGAATCGTGTGAAATTGACAGAGAAAATAATGGAGAGAAGTGCTTGCTTTAAAAAAAACTGAACTCCCTTTTACTGTCACTCCGTGACACCCACGTCTATAATGCACATTATACCGTATATCTGTATATTACATTTCATTATATTTTTGTTAAGGTATAGGCTGTGTAATGCATCTGAAATATCCAGGAGTCATGTGAATCAAATATTATACTTACACATGTTACAGATCCTGTGAGGAAAAATGGAATAAAGACTTCTTTCTCGTTGCATTTTACAACCAGAGGGAAACGTAGGCAACATCAACATGGCCAAAGTGTGATCTGACTAAGAACTGCAGGCTGTTATACGATCCTCAGAGACTCCTCTCTGACAGCAGCATCTAGTAGAATATATAAGACCAGAATCCTATCTGCAGAGTCAGAGAGCCACGCAACACATCATATGTACAGTAAAACACTTGATACAACACAGCATAATACATTACTTTCAAAAACTATTCATACACAATGACTTATTCCACATTTTGTTGTGTTACCACCTGAATTCAAAATTGATTCAATATATTTTTTTCTCACCCATCTACACACTGTACACCATAATAAAGTGAACACGAGTTTTTAGACATGTAGGAAAATGTATTGAAAATGTAAAACTGAAATATCTAATTCATACTCCTTTGCTATCACACTCCAAATTGAGCTCAGGTGCATCAAATTGTCTTTGATCATCCTTGAGATGTCACGACAACTAGATTGGAGTCCAGCTATGGCCAATCGTTCAGACATGATTTAGAAAGAAATACACGCCTATCTATATAAGGTCCCACAGTTGACAGTACATGTCAGAGCAAAACTATACCATGAAGTCTAAGGAACTATCTGTAGCTCTCCGAAATTGTGATGAGGCATATACAATGCATTTGGAAAGCATTCAGACCCCTTCAGTTTTTATAGATAGCCTTATTCTAAAATGGATGAAGAAGAAAAAATCTCATAAATCTACACAACATAAACCATAATGACAAACTGAAAACAGGCTTTTAATAATCTTTGCTAATATATTACAAATAAAAAACAAAAATTCCTTATTTACATAAGTATTCAGACCCTTTGCTATGAGACTCGAAATTGAGCTCAGGTGCATCCTGTTTCCATTGACCTCCATTGAGATGTTTCTACAACTTGATTGGAGTCCACTTGTGGTCAATTCAATTGATTAGACACACACCTGTCTACATAAGATCCCACAGTTGACAGTGCAAAAAAACAAGCCATGAGGTCGAAGGAATTGTCCATAGTCAGGATTGTGTCGAGGCACAGATCTGGGGAACCAAAACATGTCTGCCGCATTGAAGGTCCCCAAGAACACAGTGGCCTCTATCATTCTTAAATGGAAGACGTTTGGAACCACCAAGACTCTTCCTAGAGCTGGCCGCCCAGCCAAACTGCACAATCGGGGGAGAAGAGCCTTGATCAGGGAAGTGACCAAGAACCCGATGGTCACTTTGACAGAGCTCCAGAGTTCCTCTGTGGAGATGGCAGAACCTTCCAGAAGGACAACCATCTATGCAGCACTCGACCATTCAGGCCTTTATGGTAGAGTGGCCAGATGGAAGCCACTCCTCAGTAAAAGGACCATGACAGCCCGCTTGGAGTTTGCCAAAAGGCACCTAAAAGACTGTCAGACAATGAGAAACAAGATTCTCTGGTCTGATGAAACCAATATTGAACTATTTGGCCTGAATGCCAAGTGTCATGTCTGGAAGAAACCAGGCACCACTCATTACCTGGCCAATACCATCCCTATGGTGAAGCATGGTGGTGGCAGCATCATGCTGTGGGGATGTTTTTCAGCAGCAGAGACTGCGAGACTAGTCAGGATTGAGGGATAGATGAACGGAGCAGAGAGATCCTTGATGAAAACCTGCTCTCTCAATGTCATTGAGTGGCCCAGCCAGAGCCTGGAGTTGAACCTAATCGAACATCTCTGGAGAGATCTGAAAATAGCTGTGCAGTGACACCCCCCTCCTCCATCCAACCTGACAGCACTTGAGAGGATCTGCAGAGAAGAATACAGGTGTGCCAAGCTTGTAGAGTCATACCCAAGAAGACTCAAGGTTGTAATCGCTGCCAAAGGTGGTTCAACAAAGTACTGTGTAAAGGGTCTGAATACTTATAGAAATGTGATATTTCAGTAACAAACATTTCTAAAAACCTGTTTTTGGTTTGTCATTATGGGGTATTGTGTGTAGATTGATGACAATATATATATATTTAATCCATTTTAGAATAAAGCTGTAACCTAACAAAATGTTGAAAACGTGAAGGGGTCTGAATACTTTCTGAATGCACTGTATCTGGCGAAGGGTCTAAAACCATTTCTAGAGTGTGGAATGTTTCTAAGAGCACAGTGGTCTCCATCATTGGGAAATGGAAAAGTATGAACTATCCAGACTCTGCATAGAGCTGGTCATCTGACCAAACTGAGCACCTGGGCAAGAAGGACCTTGGTCAGGGAGGTGACCAAGAACCCATTGACCACTCTGAGAGAGCTACAGAGTTTCTTGGCTGAAATGGTAGAACTTGCCAGAAGGACAACAATCTCTATAGCACTTCACCAATCTGGGCTTTATGGGAGAGTGGTCAGGCAGAGGCCACTTATGAGAAAAAGGCACATGGCAGTATGCTTGGAGTTTGTAAAAAGGCTCTTGAAAGACTCTGAGAGCATAAAGCATAAGATTCTGTGGTCTGATGAAACAAAAAATGTAACTCTTTGGCCTGAATGTAAAACACTCGGTCTGGAGAAAACCAGGCACAGATCATCACCCATCTAACACCATCCCTACCGTGAAGCATGGCGGTGGCAGCATCATGCTATGGGGATGCTTTTTGGCGGCAGGGGCTGGGAGACTGGTAAGGATAGAGGGAACAATGAATGGAGCCAAATACAGGCAAATCCTTGATGAGAACCTGCTTCAGAGTGCAAACAACCTTAGACTGGGTGAAGATTTATGTTCCAACAGGACAATGACCCCAAGCATACAGCCAAAGTAATGCTGGAATCGCTTCAGAACAAGAATTTGAAAGTCCTCGAGTGGCCCAGCCAAAGCCAAGACTTGACTCCCATTGAAGACCTGTGGAAAGACTTGAAGATTGCTGTTCACCGCCGCTATCCATCTAACTTAACAGATCTTGAGAAAATCTGCAAGGAAGAATGGGAGAAAATCCACAAATCCAGATGTACAACGCTGATAAAGACATACCCAGGACGACTCAAAGCTGTAATGTCCGCCAAAGGTGCTTCTACAAAGTATTGACTCAGGGGTGTGAATACGTATGTAAATGAGATATTTCTGTATTTCATTTTCAATAAATTTGCAAATATTTCAAAAACATGTTTTCACTTTGTCATTATGGGCTATTTCGTGGAGATACGTGAATATATTTTTTTAAATCCATTTTTAATTCAAGCTGTAACACAACAAACGTGAAATAAGTCAAGGGGTATGAATACTTTATGAAGCCACTGTGTATACCAACATCCTAAATGAATCAACACAATATCATACACCTCCAGAAATGACACAACAACACAGCATCATCAGAGATGTTCTTCTAATGATGCTACGGGCTCTGACGTCATATATATGAATGTAAAAGAAAACTGTTTTATGCCATTCAGAGTCAGCATACAGGTGTGTGAAAATAAGTGTGGACAGCAAAGTACATAATGGTTTCAAATGGTGTGTGCTTTTAGATGGACTCCTACATTTAGTCCAATGGTTTAATCCTGAACGTGACAAGGCCTCCACCTCAGCAGTATGGAGGGAGTGTTTAGAGCACCGGTGATGGGCGGGCACTATTTGGGTAAGAACTCTTTGGCGGGCACCATTTGACAGGCACCATTGTGAATAGGCTTTTGGGGGTGGAGGACGTGGCATCTTTACGTGTGTATGTGAGCGTGAGCGTGTGATTGTGTGTGTGGGAGAGATCTTGAATAACTTAATCTTACAAGCATGTTGACTGGAGGTGAAAAGAAAAAGTGCTGGTTTTGCTCTCAATATCTCTCTCATAGTAGTACAGCATTTTGGTCTCTTTTATTCAGGGTATACGATCTAGGGGCAGAATGTTAATGTTGATGTCCTGTGGTGGAGGAGAGGAATGTAGACTACACACAGCCTCTCTCCTTCTCACAGCAAGAGACAAACCAATAGCCTGTTACTGCTTGTAGGCTATGTGCTGATGATGTTGAATGAGAAAGGTGCAATTTCATTCCCTACTGTAGAAAACAATCCAATGAGTTTGAGTAACTCATTAGGGGTGTATTCAGAAAAGTGAACCGTTCCAAACATTGCATAGAAATGTGCTAACATGATCCCTCCTATTCTACATGGCATACAATCAGGTTTGTTCTACACAATACATTTCTATCTGAATGTTTTGTAGTGTTGAACCCCTGATCAGAGCCCAGGATTCATTAGAGCTAGGAATCATTCAATAGTCAGCGAATAAGAGGTTGCTGTCTGTGTTTGCACCTGGCTTGAAATGTGTTTGGATCAGTGGTGTATCTCCCAATGTTATCTTAGTCTTAATGGAAGGGTTTCTCTTATTTTCTTATTCTTCCAGAGAAAGAGAGAGAGAGAGAGAGAGAGAGAGAGAGAGAGAGAGAGAGAGGAGAGGAGAGGAGAGAGAAAGAAAGGGCCATGTATTGACAGTCGCACTTATATGCATGCACATGCTTACAGTCAGGGGGAGAGAGAGCTATCTGAGCTACATGCTACGTGGATGGACTAGCTGCTCAGTGCAGAGAGGATGAAGCCCATCCTCTCTGTTATAGATCAGTTATAACAAAGAGGCAGGGACGAGCGTGGGGATTGGTAGAAACCAGTTTGAATCAACACAGTCAAAAGGTCAAGTTTGAGCTGTGAGCTGTGGGTACAGAAACAAAACAATGTTACCAAGAACAGTGGCTGAAACTGTGTATGTTTAATAGTAAAACCAATAATGATATTGAATAGCAAATTGTCTATCATATTGTACAGGTCTGAGGTACCTTTAACAACAACAACATTGACAACTTAGCAATTAAAGCAATATGTCCTTTCATATGTTTAAACATACGTGAATGCACATCTTCCTTTTAAAAGCCATTGGCCATATGATACGGATTGTTCATACGCTTTATAGTTATCAAATAAATAGTCAAGTCCATATACCACAACTTTCCCTATAAATCGTAGACTTTGAATCAAAATATAATCTCACAGCGGGTAGGAAGGCAAGGGGCCCTTGAAACATTAACACAGTTTTAATTTGTCTTCACGGTCTACACATTTAGAATATCTAGAGTCATCCACTATGCTTGTCACAGACCCTTCTTAAAGGACCCAAAAGATCTTTGGATCCATGTCTATAGGAATGCACCAGCAACATTCCAACAGGCTGACTCTCAATTTGATTACCATTATTCTCCATTCACATCAGTGGTCCATCAGGCATGGTCCATCAGCCGTGTCTGATGTGTGGCTGCTAGGCTAAACTTTAACCCCAGCCTGTCTGGAGGGCCACTGTGACAGGGGGTCAAGGGTAAAGGGGGAAGGGGGCTTATGGAACACATTTGGGGGGGCTGTCTGGGAGAGAAGGGTCCAGACTGTCCCAGACGTCTGGTTGAGAGTACAGGGGAGGCTGTGTATCCTACACCCCCTTTAGATCCTCACCCCACCCCACCGCTCTGTCTGTTTCCCTTAACCCCCTGGGCCTTAATGAACAGGTGGACTGCTGAGGGATTGTCTGGGGACTGGCGGGGTGCTGGTTCCCAGACAGGGGTGTGTAAAGTGGGTACACAGACAGACACAAAGAGGTCCTAACGTACACAAACACACAGAATCATTGCATAAACACATGATATACTGTATTATATGCATATAAAACACATAAAATCAGAATCCACACTATATCCCCACCATTAAAACAGGGCCTTCAGAAAGTATTCACACCCTTTTACTTTTTCACATTTTGTTGTGTTACAGCCTGAATTTAAAATGGATTACATTGAGATTTTGTGTCATTATCGACAAGCAATAACCCATAAAGTCAGAGTGGAGTTATAGTTGTAGATACTTTCACAAACTAATAAGAAATGAAAAGCTGAAATGTCTTGAGTCAATAATTATTCAATCCCTTTGTTATGGCAAGTCTAAATATGTTCAGGAGTAAAAATGCGTAACAAATCGTATAATAAATTGCATGGACTCATTCCGCGGTCAATAATAGTGGTTAACATGATTTTTGAATAACTACTCCATCTCTGTACCCCACACATACAATTGTCTGTAAGGTCCCTCAATTGAATAGGGAATTTCAAGCACAGATTAAACTACAAAGACCAGGTAGGATGCCTGGCAGGAGTTTTCGATGCCTGGCAAAGAAGGGCACCGATAGGGAAATGTTTACATAAAAAAAGTAGACACTGAATATCCCTTTGAGCATGGTGAAGTTATTAATTACACTTTGGATGGTGTATAAATACACCTAGTCACTACAAAGATACAGGCGTCCTTCCTAACTCAGTTGCTGGAGAGGAAGGAAACTGCTCAGGGATGTCACCCTGAGGCCAATGGTAATTGTAAAACAGTTACAGAGTTTGATGATTATGATATGAGAAAACTGAGAATGAATCAACAACATTGTAGTTACTCCACAACACAAATCTAAATGACAGAGTGAAAAGAAGGAAGTCTGTAAAGAATAAAAATGTTCCAAAACATGTATCCTGTTTGTGACAAGGCACTTAAAGGTGCAATTATGTAGAAATCGCTCTGCCATTTCGTGGTTGCTAAAATTCTAATAGATTGCCTCATTTCAGTTTATGTGACAAAACAAGCAAGTCTAGTGTAGAGAATCATTGTACCATCTAAACCGCTGTGAAATATATTTTCATTATAACCAAAATATTGTATTTTCAGCTGTTTGAAACTGGTGTACAAAACCGAAAGTAAAAGAAGCTAAATTAATCTTAAGAACGGGAAGCAAAGAAATAGACCACATAGAACAGATCTACCGCTTCTTAGTTTTTCTTTCAATGAGAATGTCACCCAAAAAGTTACATATTTCAGCTTTAAGTAATACTGCTAAAAATGTTGCAAAGAAATGAACTTTTTGTTCTAAATATAATGTTTGGGGCAAATCCAACACAACACATCACTGAGTATCACTCTTCATATTTTCAAGCATGGTGGTGTCTGCATCATGTTATGTTATGCCAGGTGCATGGTGTTTCCTCTGACACATTGGTGTGGCTGGCTTCAGGGTTGGATGCAGGCTGTGTTAAGAAGCAGTGCGGCTTGGTTGGGTTGTGTATCGGAGGACGCATGACTTTCAACCTTCGTCTCTCCCGAGCCCGTATGGGAGTTGTAGCGATGAGACAAGATAGTAGCTACTAACAATTGGATACCATGAAATTGGGGAGAAAAAGGGGTACAAATTCACACAAAAAAAGAAAGAAATTGACAGAGCTTGAAGAGTAATCCAGGTGTGCAAAGCTCTTAGAGACTTACCCAAAAAGACTCACAGCTGTAATCGCCACCAAAGGTGCTTCTACAAAGTTTTGACTCAGTGGTGTGAATATTTATGTAAAATAGATGTTTCTGTATTTTGTTTTCAATAAATGTGCAAACATTTCTAAAAACATGTTTTCACTTTGTTATTATGGGGCATTGTTAGTAGATAGGTGAGATGATTTAAATGACATTTAATCCATTTTGAAACCAGGCTTTAACACAACAAAATGGGGAATAAGTCAATACGTATGAATACCTTCTGAAGGCGCTGTGCTTCACTTTGCTGAGTGAAGAACTTTGCACACCATGTTGAAAGACATTCATAGTTAACACAACACATATCAGCAATCATTTACAGGCTGTTTACAAATTGCAACAGAAGCTATATTTTATACAGACTAAGAACAGAAAACATCTGTTCAGGTAGGTTTGGAAGGAGACAGCCGTTTACACATCCGTCTGAGGGCCCTGGGAAACTAGTGTTGACTAGGGGGGGACAAAGAGCTGTGATGGATGTCCTGGTGGGGCCCAGGCAGGCACCCAGACAGCAGACATGTAGTGGCCCTTGACTTACTGAGTAGATGGACAGTACTGCCCCCTTCAGACCATAGTGAACAGGGCTGTTTGCTAAATATGCTAGAAAATGAAACTTGAGAGACCCCATTTTATGGACTTACAAACAGTGCTTTCAGAGCTCCATCAATGCTACCTAATGCTAGCACATGCAAATGCACTTCACAAACGCATGCAGGCAGGGTTGTCCATTAATTATAATCCACATAATAATTCACATTTCCTTTTGCTGCAGGATTATCTTCCCCCCCACACACACACAGGACCCAGGAAGGACAGACCTCCCATGCGGTCGGCACTAGAGCATGTAGCCACCTGTCAATCACCAGATCCCTCCTGTCTTAAGAGAGACGTTTCGACTTCGCCCGTCCCTCCCCACACATTCTGCTTCCCCTGGCAGCCGTTGTCAGGCGACCACGGGGCATTTTCCCCTCACAACGGGGCCTCGCCATTGAACCCTGGGGTCCTTAGCAACTACAATTAGAAGGTGCCAAAAAGACCTATTTTCTGTGGCTGAAAGGGCCTGTTCTTCTGCGCTGCATCTGGGATTCATACGCCAGGACCTGAATGGACGAACCTGTTCCTTTTAAACGGCAGTGTAATGGAGCGTATAAAGGGGCCGGCTACCAGTGGATAGGATAGATAAGATCATGGCTAATCTGCTGTTCCACTCCACTGTGGTTCGATAGGGACACTTAACCTGCCTCTGTGGCCAGTTAGTGTCCTTGGGCGGCCAGTGGTCAGTGGGCTGTGACAGACTGTGTTTTGAGAAAACTATAGAGAGGCTGGGTATAATATGAGGAGAAGAGGTGGGATAAGTAGAGTTTATGAACACTTTTATGGACTTCTGAATGGTTTCACTGGATGTTTTTACAAGTGTCTTTATGAGAGACTGAACATAAGGCCCTGAATGCCTCCCTACACATTGAGGGTCTGAGACAGACAACTCTTTGGCAATCATAAAGTTAACTCTCTGGAGCTGACATTTAAATAAACCAATTTATAAAATTGGATCAAGAGTCTGATGGATAAAAAGGGAACTATAACTGCCATCTTGTTTGTTTATCATCCAATTGAGAGATCGTCACCAACTGTGGTGGGTGGAGTTCATTGTCTAGATTGGCTTTAGCTCCCTGATCAAAAATCTAAATGAATGATTTTTTATCCCCAAAATAAAATAAAATAATCACGCAATAAATATTTTTGTATTTATTAGGGTCCCCAGGAGCTACTCTTCCTGGGGTCCAAACAGGGTTAAAACAAGCACATCATAACAAAACACATCAGCTTAATAAAACAATACATCATACAGACATTAGATTATTACTCTCTTTTTATACCCCTTTTCCTCCCCATTTTTCGTGGTAAATTTATTACTGTCTTATTACAAACTTAAAATATCAATTCCACAATACCACAACATTACAATGTGTGTGTGTGTCTGTGTGTGTCTCTGTGTGTGTGTAGAGTATGTGTTATAGCGTTTGTGCGTATGCGTGTGTCTGTGTTTGTGTGTGTCTCTTCATCATTCAGCATTGTTCCGTGCCCTTCCCTGTACGCTTGCTGAAAGTCAGTTGTTAATTTGTTTACTGTGAAATAGCATTGTATCTGGTCAAACAAAAATTTTCTAAAATGTTTATAAATGCTCGTAAAGTTTTATGGGCTTACTTCTAAGTTGTCTAATGTGTGTATTTTAAGGCTACTCACAGTTATGTTTTCAAGTACAGCAGACTACAAACAGACTATAACTTTGTACCAACATTTTAGTAGAGATGATACAGTTCTTTATCATTAATGAGCGTCTGTGGCCCTTTGTGGGTGTGTGCTTTGTCTCTACTCCTTTCTTAACTCTCGTCCACAGCACACTTGCCCACCCTCTCAGTCAGCACACCTGTCAATCAACAGTCCTGATTGACCCTAGAAGGCAGGCCGTCAGGCCGTCAGGCCGTCAGGCATCAGCTCTGAAAAGGAGGAGCCTCTCTGTCCCTCCCTGCTCCCTCCTTCATGCCTTCTTCTCTCCCTCCCTCTCCCTTTCTGTCTTTCAATTACTTTTTCTCGTTCTCTCTCTCTATCTTTCTCCTTCACTCATTTTCCCCACCACCTCACCTCTTTCAGTCTCATCCATTACCAAGGTCAGTGTCTCTGTAAAAATGGTAGTATACTTGGCTCTCCTTCACCTTCCCCTTGCTTCTCTCTACTCAACTATGTTCCCCCTTCCCTCCTCAACTTGGTTCCCCGTTCCCTCTTCAACTCTTTGCCCCCAGGGTCATGTCCCTCTCAGCACCAACTTCTCTGACCCCTTGGGAAAGGACTAGGACCATAAAATGGGCCTCTGAATTAGTTTTAATGGGGTCTCTTATCCGCCCTTTAAGTGGTTGATTGATAAACGTGCTGAGTTTGGGATGGTGGGAGGGGCCGTGGTTGAGGAGAGGTGGGGGGGGGTCAGGGAAAATGTGTGTAGGGTTGTGTGTGTGTGTGTGCGTGTACAGATGTAGGATCTTAATTTGAGCCAGTGTTTTACAGCAGGAAGATAATCCTGCAGCAAAAGGAAATGTGAATTATTATGTGGATTATAATTCATGGACATTATTTGTAGGGGTTGATACATTCTTTGTTCGGGAAAATTAAGTGTGACATTTGAAGTGAAAATGACAAACTTTAGAAGTCTTTTTAAACCTTGATCACACTACAAGTGTGCACTTCCTGCTGTGGAAATGATCAGCAACAAAAGAGTGATCAAATTAGGTTCTTACATCTGTATATATGTATGTGTGTGTGCGTGTGCGTGTGTGTGTGTGTGTGTGTGTGTGTGTGTGTGTGTGTGTGTGGAGGGGGCTGGGTGCAGTTGGTGTCTGAATAGGGGAGAGTCGCTCCCTTCCTTCCCAGCAGGACAGCATCTCTTTTAATTGGAGCTTTTGTGGCACCATTACCTCCTTTACTTCAACACGTTACTGATGACAAAAGAAAACACCTCTAAGCCTGCCTTTGTGAGAGAGAGGAGAAGGATACCTCGCTGCTACTGATGTGGGAATCATCCGCACTCATGAGCTACTCTCTAATACGGGGCAACAAAATATCACTGCAGAGGGAACTGTAAATGCATAGTGGCAGATCATATTGATGCATACAGTAGTAGTAGGCTAAATTAAAGAAAGAGTGGATGATTCTGTTTTTTGTAAGAAGGTAAAACACCATGCACAACAGAGCTCTTCTGTTAGAAGATACCCTTTTACATTCAGGAAACCTCATTATAATCTCTCAGCTCAATTCAGAGGCTCTAAAGCAAGATCCTCTAGCAATAAAGGCCATAATCATCTCACCTACTCTTTCTCTACTCAATGGGACATATTGTTTTTACAGATCCATGCTGAGTTAAGTGGGATTTAGATGAAAATCTGAATCCTGAAACCTCTGGTAAGTCATTCATGCGCCTCTACCTGTGGAGCCCTGAGTGTGACCTTGCACTAGGTCAAACCTTTGACCCTGGGGCATGTTTAGGCTGATGCTGTGGGCTGGGCTCTGATGTGTTCCTGTCCCTATGGTCATTCTAGTCTCCCAGGTGACTATATGGACATGATCTCTCCCTCCTGTGCATGCATGCGTGTGTGATCGCTCCTGTGGTCACTCTGGTGTAACAGGAGAGCATGGGAAATGACTTCATGACCCCTGTGTGATCTCTCTGCAGACAGGACTATGGAGGGTCTGGGTCAGAGTGATGGTGCGTTACCAGACATTGGTTGTGTGAGGTGACTGGAAATTGACACTAGGGTCAGAGCCCTCTAATTAGAGCTAAATGATGAGGACAAACCAGGACATCCTGGGATGTTGCATTTGGGTAGTGATTTTCAGATGTGCAATAAATTGTGATATATTGGGGCGTATTGTGCAATAATTACATGAACAAATATATCGGATGAGGTGAAGTCTCAAGGGTTGGTATGAGTTGAGTTTGAGTGTGGGAGATGGGGTGATACACCTACTGTGTAGTGTTTTTATTTGTACAAAGGTCACATTCTTTTGAATACAATACATCGTCATTAATGAAACAGCTATTCCATTCTCACTGTAAACTAGTTTTAATGATTTAATTTCACATCACAAAGGCAGTTGATTACATTAGTTACAATAGGAGTAAAAATATCCATATTTGTGGTAGGGCCTATATACTGTATCTTAAATTGTTTTAAACAAATATCACAGTTCTTTAAACATAAGGATAATTGAAAAACACAATTGAGTGACAGACAGTATATATTGCCTTGACATTCTCAATGTAAAGGTTCTTAATGTTTCTTTCTTTGTTATATTGATAGATATTAAACAAAAACAACATCAACAAAGACAGAAACAATGATAACAATCAGAAACAAAATAGTGTAATAGAAAAAAAGTACAACAATAACAACAAACACATCAAAATGAAAATAAAAAAATTAAAGATTTCCACATAGTTGCCCAACTTTCTGCTCAGATACACATCTCACATTTCACGATGCAATAAGTTTACGTATCGGCACAAACAGTATTGTATCCCCTTACTCCCTTTACACTGAGTTAAAGTGGACATGAAATCTGTTCATATACACTCCCAGGAAGAATATGACACTTCGTTTTTAACACTGACCGTTTTGCTCGCCCTAGCAGAGCTGGTTAGGCCGTTTTCATTTTATCTAGAGCGTTGGTGACTAACTGCGCTGCTGGCAACAATTGAATTACTTTTTTTTTGCCGCCATTTACTGACGCCAGTCATATTCAGAGGGTGTTGAAAGTCGGTAAATTCATCAGTTATTCTGCGCTCTGATACACTCAGACAAGAGTGCTCTGAAATCGGAGTAGTTAGCCAGAGTGAATTTATGAACGCAAGAGATATGCTAACTGGTTAACAGTTGTTCGAGTTCAGCATAGCTAGCTAGCTAGCAAAGCGATTCACAATTCTTGCTAACTAACCAAATTACGCCTGCATCTCTAGCTGCAGCCACCGGCAAATTATATGAGGGGGAAAAGTCGGTCACTCACCCACTCATCCAATGATATGACATCCTCCTAGTATAAATGTTTTAATTTCATTTTAGTGCTAAGTCTTTCCATAGGCAAGACCTTAAAAATCTGTTCAGAACCTTTAATTGTGCATTAATGGGGGATTCACACTTTCACCCGTGTCATTCATGAAAAATCAAATTTTTCCCATGAAATTCCATGAGCACATTTTGTTTAATCACCAACACATCAGATAATGATTTTTAAGTTTATTTATTTAACTAGGCAAGTCAGAAGCACAAACAACAAATCCTTATTTACAATGACGGCCAAACCCTAATGACACTGGGCCAGTTGTCCGCCACCCTATGGGACTCTCAATCACGGCCGGTTGTGATACAGCCTGGAATCGAACCAGGGCCTGTAGTGACGCCTCTAGCACCAAAATGCAGTGCCTTAGAACGCTGCGCCACTCAGGAGCCCAATGATAGGCTCACCCTTTTGTAATTGTAACTACCATTTATTGCATTAGCAAAAAATACAAGATAAACATTTCAAAATGGTTCTTTTTGAAGCACTTCCTGCAACGTTTTGAGTTGACATCCTCTATCATTTACCTAAATCACTTCTCATCTCAGCATATCAGACAACGCCATCCTCGAAAAAGTTTCCTTCAACATCAAACAAGGTAAACCGATCAGTTGGGCAGAAGTAAACCAGTCTACCTGTTCCGGCTACCATCTATCCTCAGCCCTCACAAACCACTCACCTACTGTCTACAACCCAGATAAGCTCAACATGCCTCTCCATCTGATCCACTATTCATCACCGAATCTGGCTCCATCACCTCGCCAATGGTTCCATTCACATCTGAGACAAGCTATCCCTATCTGACCAATTCTCCAGACACTACTTCCACATCAGAGCTGCATCCATGGCATCTCGACACGGCATCCCAAACACTCCTTGGATGCTGGTCCCCTCAAGCCTATCATTCCTACATCCACTCTGACAACAGCCCACAACATGCTCATCTCTTAGAACCTGCATTAACTCAAGCAGTTCTCCAGTTCCTGCCTCAGTTTACAGACACCATCCACCTCACACACAGAATCCTACCTAATCAGCCAAAAGAGGATTGGCTCCTCAGCTAAGCCTGCTTCCTCTTAAGGTTTTCTTCCTCCAAGGGAGTTCTTTTCCTTGCCACCGTCGCTTCTGCTTGCTCTCCTGGGGTTTAAGGTTGGGTAACTCCATGGGCATCTCATCCATATGCCTGTACTACCTCAACTATATCGCCAACCATTCAGCACCTGCAGTCCAGAACAGCTCAATTCCTCTCCAGAGTCAGACTAACTTGGAGTTTTCCACAGCAGCATAACTACCATGGCCTGACCATGTCTACCTAAGACTCCAATCTCTAGATTCCACCCCCTGGATCCTTCATCTGCAGCCCTCTGCTTCATCTGGTCCATTCTCATCCTCATTCTCACGTCCAATTCCATATCCTCAATAAAAATTCTAAACCCATTTCAATGTCTGGTCCTTAACTCGTGAAATTCCAGTTTTGACCAATGAAACCTTGTACAAGATGACTTTTTCTACAAGACTTGTCAACTGATACAGTATTGCCCGTCTCTCTGCTTGGAATTAATCATCTTAGTGTATCAATTAAATATATGGATTATATGGTTATATACAAATCAGGTATTTCAGCAATGGTAGTGCAGGGTGACTTTCCACTTTGTCCTATTGAAGCACACCGGCAGATGGGGAATGATGTACTATTTACAGACATATGATTTAGTTTTACCTTCCAACATTTATAAACTGATACATTTGAGGTAAAAATATAGTGTTCAGCAGTTGTCAAACTACACACGTTAACTAGGCACTACATAACTTTGGTTCAGTAGTTTTCAGATTTGAGTGGTTAGATGAAGTTAATTGTACTAACAAATTAAAAGAAAATAATAATTAAAGTGAATATCGCATTTTGAAAAGCAAATACTCATATCGAATATGTATCCAAATTAAGAGTGATTTGGTGCAGTGAACAAGTCAACGTGTAAATTTAGTTACTCAGTCAACTGAATGTGCTTAGTTTTTAAACATTAGCCATTTTGAGTATCTGTTTAGACTGCTGTGCTTAGTGAAAATGCACCACATACTTGTGAAAAAATAAGCTACACAGAGGTCTTCTCAGGTGCAAAAAGTTGGACCAAGACCAGGATCCAATTGGACCAGAGTGACAAGGTTTATCAGAAGTTTCACTTCTGGTTAATGAACAGAGTTTTATGTGTTGGCTAGGCCATCTATAAGTCAATAAATGCTTTAGGCAATGCAGAGCTGTAGTTGGGTCCACCACTGGTAGCTACATACACCCGAGAAATGATACAATCAGGAATTTTGGACCTGGACCCTCTCAGGTCGTCGAGTTTGGGGGACCTGTGAAGACCTGCTACAGTAGACCTACTCCACTACAATAGTCTCAAACACTTCGTGACGAGGTTGCACAAATGGGTAGCTAGATTTAATAAAATGCTTCATAACGTACAGATTAGAATGAACAATAAATTAAATATGTAAAACAGGTTATAAGTGAAGACATCCAAACACAGCAGTTTTCATTTGCCTTGATTTAGTTTAATCAAATTCACATCTCACTATAAACACCGGTAATGTACCCCCTTTCTCTACAGTCATAAATATACTTTACACTCCTTGAATGCAGCGATGCAAATTTAATCAGGTTCTATGACTAAACGATGAAAGCTTGAGCTGAAATTCCATAGAGCCATTTGGATAAACCATAAAACCAACTGGACCTAAAAAACATCAACCTAAACTATAAACAAAAGATGACATACAGTAGAAGATTGAAGATGGCGCTGCAGTGGATAGCTGCCGTGTTAGGGTTCCTGACCATTTCTGCTTCTGCATTTTTGGGAAGGGGCCCGTAAGGAAGCGTTTCACTGTTAGTCTACACCTGTTGTTTACAAAGCATGTGACAATTGTATTTGATTATACCTGTCACAAAGGACAGAATCTCCACAAATTCCGATTAATGCAATAATTCCTCTCACACCAGCATCACCAGTGGTTTGGCATGTGGTCTTTATTTGGTAAGGTGACACAATGACAATGTGGAAAATAAAGTGTACAGTCACCTATCTTACTGTTAATATTAATGATGTAGGGTTACCTGCTTAGGATTCGACTTAGGCCTGACTGGTGATAGAAACATGGCACCATTATTTTTGTCTGGTTATTCTATCATTTGCCAAAACTATTTCATTAAACAAAGATAATTGTCACTGTTTCTCAGGGAGTTCTTGTTGTGATTCCAATGTAAAGTAGACTAAATTCCATGAACAGAACAGGAGGATAGGAGTGTTTTCTGTCCAGCATGAGTCAGTGTAGGATAGAACCATCAGTTTTTGTAGGGGGGAGATGACATCAGGCTCTAGCGTCAGTTCTGACTCTGTTCCATAGAGAAATGGGATTCTGTACTGTGAATGACAAAAGGTTACGTTAAGATTACAACCCTTGCGTGAAACTGGTACAGCCCAGGACTACACATAGGCTTCAGACCGTTTATTCATACTTTCTGACCAGTACTTTCTATTTTCACGTTGCTTTGCTTAAAGGGAATTGAGAGAAAGTTGGTTCCTGTTCTTTTTCTATATTGTTCTACATCAAATAGACAGATTCCACCTAATTAGACAAAATCCTCCTCTCACACAGAGTAAATGTTTTTTTTAAATCCCCAGACACTGCCCTGAAAATGACCTATTCTAAAAGCAGTACCATTGTCATTTTCAGGCCAAGCACAACAGCTACGGGATAACTTCAAGGTCACTTTCAGAAAGCACCCATCCAGGGCTATGGAACACCCCTACCAACACACAGAACAGATGAGCAACACACAGAACAGATTGCCACACACACACGTAGAGCACAAAGACCAATTCAGCTTTTCAAAAAGTCTGAAACAACATGTTGTCAACTAATTTGTGGCAATTTTTCACAGTATTGTGTGGGCTATTGTGTGGGCCCAAACAAGGATTGTATGCACTAGGGGTGGGCATACACTTCATATAGCACAGTGGTCTGCTGCCATCTTGAGGATATTTGACATAACACATTTTATGAGGACAAAGGCATTTTAGGGCCCTGTGTTTTGGTTAATCATGTCACATGACCTGGATTTGAATCTTTATTATAATAAGCCTTTTCCAGAAAAAATAATTAGATGTAAATTAAAGCAATTCTCTGAGGATGGTTTTGGACCATCTGACAAAAATTAAAGGGGACGTTTGATGAAAAAAGGTTCAAATCCAGGTCAAGTAACATGTCTAACCAAAAAAACAGGAACTATTGTCGTATCATAAGGCATAATGAACAAAAGCCTTACAATCCAACCTCCATAATCCTATTGTTGCACAAATCTGTTACTTACACATCCCTGTTCCGCATGTGGTTGTTGTCCTCCAGTATAGGTGGAATGCTCTCTTCATCCTCAGGTAACTGAGGGCAGAAATCAGCATTTGATTCGAACTTCCAAAAGCATGTAAAAAAAGAGGTAAATAGTTTCCACTGCTATATCCTTCCTTAGCCTCTACAAACCAAAGACCATTTAGTCATAATAAGCAAACCTCCTCGGACTGGAAACAAGCTAATAGCTAAATATTGGTATTAACCATTCCATGAAGGACGTGACAGTATTTGGGAAACAGTTTAGGGGGAAAAAAAATATATATATATATACTGCCCTTTAACAATGACACATTGTTTTGATTCAAATTCTCAACAAAAAAAATGCTCAGAAATCACCTTCAGAAAGATCGGTCGAAAATGACTTCAGTCTTCATGCTATGAATGCATTTGGACTTTAATGGTTTAGGACAGTATCTCACCTCCCAGTAGAGTTCATCGTCAAAGCAGTTGTCATCAGGAGCATCCCCCCAGATAGGCATCCTCAGGATACAGCCTAGGGACAAACACCATCCTCACCACAGAGTACATACAGCAGTTATTCAAATACACCACTCCAGCCGCACAATACTACATGAACTTGTCAGCTCCCTCAAAACCTGTCCTCACTAAAACACTCATGAATGTGTCACATGTTGTCTTCCTTATATTTAACCCAAAATGGAGACCATACTTTTTTGTATGAATGTAACATTTATTTTGAGTGGGCAGTGACCTTTCTTTATTCAATATACTTTGTGAGCCTTATTCAAATGTTGCATGATTTCTATTGTTTGCTGTGTTTCTCCTTCCTTTAGTGTTTCCTAATTGATTTATTGTAGACTCCCCTTGGAGACAGGAGTTGGGCCTGATTGACTTAATGAGCTACCACACAACTGAAAAAGGAGCTTTCAGCATCAGTCTGGGCCTGCTGATGGAGGGAGATGGCCATCACTGCTGCTGCCTCCACCACCACCACTGAAACCTTCATGGTTCACTACCACGCAGATAACGAACAGTAGACCCCTAAATGTGTGGGTGAGGTGGAATACTTCTGTTCAGAATGGATGTTTCCTCTCTCCATCTGTGCTGCCATCACTGTTCTGTGGGCTGGGTGCCACGAGCAGATGATGACCGAAGGGTGGTGGGGGCAGCCAATCGTGAGGACATACAGCAGTATGTACTGCATCTCTGGGACTGAGCGTGTGAACCAGATTTTTGTACATTTTAAAATCTTTGACCTTGCAGTATATTAGCCTTGTTTGTGTGGTGGCCTGGGATCTCAGAACCTGTTTTGATCAGTGCACACAACCTAATCTAGAGACGGTTACATTGTGTCCAACTCACCAACAATGATTCCTCCTCCGACTCCAAAGCAGAGGGCAATACAGAGCCCTGCTGCCTGGTGTCCTCCCTGCCGGCTCGGCACCATGTCTTTCCATTTCCCCGTGAAGTCAAATGTGTTTATCAACCTATTAAAAAAAAAACATTTACTATATCTAAGGTGGGGGAAAAAACTATTGGAAGCAGACAAACTGAGCAGACTTCATTGTTTCAGCATTGGATGTGCATAATGATATGACATAACTCACCCCGCCTTGCCATAGACCCCTTCACTGGCGGCTGCTGCAGTGACGGCGCCCACAATGCCCCCTATGACCCCAGGCATGGCGTGGAGGTTGTGGATGCCACACGTGTCCTGGATCTTCAGATACTTCTCCATGAAAGGCTGAGGGAACAGACACATACATGCCCACTAATCAAATAGGAGTACCCCAGTCAGTAGTCACTACTATACTAGCCTCTAACTAGCAATTACACTCCTTCACTGCATTCGGGAGGCACATTTCGTTGAAAGTTGCAAATAAATCTGATGAACAAAGCTGATGTGACTCCATATTCTACATTACCGTGATATAGATGTAGCCCAGGGTGGAGATGATGCCACAGCAGAACCCTATGATCAGAGACCCATAAGGCATTAGCATGAACTCTGCTGCCGTACCCACGGCAACACCCCCTGCCAGCGTGGAGTTCTGGATGTGAACCTGGAACACAGGAACAGAACGGTTGGCCAATAGTTTGAGTGGAGATGTATGATAAAAAGGAAACGGGTATGGCCATTACTCCAATGACCATAGGAGTTGGCAAGACAGCCCAAACAGATCTGGAACCAGGACAATGTATGTAAGGCACACCATATGGCCAATTACCATGTCCAGCTTGCCAGTCTTCTGGGAGAGACTGGAGATGGCTACGGTGGTGAGGACAGTGGAGGCCAGGGCCAGGTAGGTGTTGATGGCCGCTCGATGTTGCCCATCCCCGTGGTCCGTGATGGCTGAGTTAAAACTAGGCCAGAACATCCACAGGAACAGGGTTCCTACGGGACAGGGGTGGATCCATGGTAGTACAGTTGCATATATACCAGTATGGAAAATGTGCAAAGCGTCAACTATTATGAATCCGACTCACCGATCATGGCAAAGACGTCTGAGTGGTAGACAGAGCCATTCAGACGCTTGCTCTGGTCCAGGTTGGGCCGGTACAGCATCCACGAGATGGACAGACCATAATAAGCCCCGAATGTGTGGATCACCATGGAGCCGCCAGCATCCCTGGCCTGTAAGGGAGAATGATATACAGTAAACCAGCCACCTTATTCGTATATGTGGATATCAACATCTATTCCACAAAACCCTATTGTAACAGTAAATGTATTCAGAAAATCAATCAAGCACAGACCTTGATACAGCATCACTGTGGACCATTTGTGAGAACCATGTATGCAGGACTTAATATTAAAGCCTTCATTTACTAAAGACTTACATGTATGAGGTTGAGGATGATGAACTCATCCACAGCATACAGAGTGATTCCAAACAGTGTCATCACCATCAGCTGGACTGGGCTCAACTTGCCTAGCACCGCCCCATACGCTATTAGGCAGCTGGCTACACAGAAATCTGCATTGATCAGACTGAGAAGGAAGGAACCAGAGCAGGATTACAATGTATAGTGGGTCGGTGTCAGCCTGGTACCATATCCTTTTTTGCTGACTTGCCAACTCATTTGGTCATTGTAATACAGCAAAAACAGATCTGGGACCAGGCTAGGTTAGTACAGTGCTTTCAGAAAGTATTCAGACCCCTTGACATTTTGTTATGTTACAACTTTATTCTAAAATGGATATTTCCTCAATCTACACACAATACAATATAATTTATTATTTCTACATTGTAGAACAATAGTGAAGACAGCAAACATATGAAATAACACATGGAATAATGTAGTAACCAAAAAAGTGTTAAGCAAATCAAAATATATTTTATATTTGCAATTATTCAAAGTAGCCAACCTTTGCCTTGACGACAGCTTTACACACTTTTGGGAATGTTAATGTTGTATAGTTTTGGAAAGGTCTGGAACTTACCTTTCTGGTATTTTTTTTAAATAAATTGCTGAGGTGTACTCACGTTTGAGGACACAAGCTCAAGTACGTAGTACAAATACTATGAAAATATGACAAATCTAATATTTTTTTCCTATTCAACATAAGTGGGGCATTAGGGCTTGAAATGACTGAAATGCTTTCTAAATATAGTAACAATAATAAACATAAACAACTTACTATAAGATTTCACATTTCTTATAACTGTAAAATAAATATGATCATACTTCCAAGGTGCTTGAGTACAGAGCCAAAACAACAAAAAATGTGTCACTGTAACCAATATTTTTGGAGCTTACTGTGACTCTGTACACCTCACAACACAGAGTACACCTTTCCTGCAGTCAAATTACCTAGTGGTCTCATGGGTGGAATGTTAGATTTCTCTTAATTCCATAATTAATACTCTTTTATTTTTCTTTATGCCGAAAATACAGTGTTTCTATGTCAAACAGTTTTGTTATATTTCAGTCTTATGCAATGTATATAAAGTGTAATATTGGCATGCAAACTCAAAATTGAATACATTTAAACTCAATATCTGACATGGTGCAAGTGTCTTCTTTTTTTAAAGCCGATAACCATGTGTGTGAGGTGAATACTTCAATTTCAAAGTAGATTTGTTTAAGACTACCAAAAAACATTGTGTGACCCTTATTTAGCCCACTGCTGTAAAAGGTTTTAAGGGCTCGATTCAATCCGTAGCACTGAAGTTTGGCTTTACAGCATGATAAAAATGTAAAGGCAATGCATTCGCGCAAACTGCATTAACGCTAAATGCTTTATATGTAGGCTCAATTGTAAATTACCTTTAAATTTCAACTCTTCAGCACTGCGGATTGAATAGAGCCCTTAATTTGCATCTTACTTTATAACAATTTGTTCTGCTAGGATACGAAACGGCTCTTATGGCATTAGCGTTATGGCATTAGCGTGGGAATTATTATGGCATTATAGTTATATGGCATTAGCGTTGAGGCATTAGTGTTATGGCATTAGCGTTATGGCATTAGCGTGGGAATTATTATGGCATTATAGTTATGGCATTAGCGTTGAGGCATTAGCATTAAGGCATTAGCGTTATGGCATTAGCGTGGGAATTATTATGGCATTAGAGTGCTCAGTGAAAAGGGCACCCTACCTCCCGAAACCACAGTTGACTTAAAATTCTTACATTCATAGTTCATTATCTAATGTTCCTGTAATCAAATTTCAACAGCATAGGCCTTTATATTCTGTCAAATCACACTCATCCCTACAAGTTTACAGCCTACTGCTCAAAGAGAGGGCAAAGAGGGGCGGGCTATCAGCTGATCATAGCGGATGTAGATTATGTAAATCAGCTAGTTAGTTAGACAGCTAGTTAGCTCTGCTGTTGAAACAATCTAACTGGTCTTTAACTGTGATTGTTTTTTGTTCTGCTTCCCTATTCCTAACCGTGAGAAGACACATGCAACTCAAAAGGTAGTCCCTACTACACTACCTTTCGGCGCCTGTAGCTTCTGCCTGCAGGACAAGTGCAGTCGGGGTGGACTCGAGTGGGGGAGGAGGATCGGGAATTTTCCAAGATTCAATCAGGAGAAATTAGCTAGTTTGATGGGCAATTCATTTAAATAACGAGTGAAAATAGACTAAAAGTTAAATAAAAATTTGGGCACTTTTCTCATAGGAGGGCAAAAGGGCGGGTGCTCAGGCACCCTTAGACATTTATCTGTTCACGTGCACAGGCACAGAGGCATACACGGGTACACAGGGGTACATGTTTGATTACACACACACGTCACACAGACATGCACCCACACATATCATATCTGTTTACACAAGATTGGAGAAACTTCAACAGAATCATAAATGCATGATTAGCACCAATATGTCTTTTGTTTGCCCTCCCATTACTGTGTACAGACTGTACATCTCACAAGTCAAGAGGATCAACAGTAACAGGTGATACATACAGTGCCTGCAGAAATGACTCACACCACTTTACTTTTTCCACATTTTGATGTTACAGCCTGAATTAAAAATGGATTCAATAGATTGTATTTCCAACTGGTCTACACACAATACCCCATATGGTCAAAGGTGAATACTGTGTTTAGACATTTTTACAAATGTATTAAAAATAAAAACCTGAAATGTCTTGAGTCAATAATTATGTTATGGCAAGTCTAAATTAATTCAGGAGAAACATTTTTTTTAACAAGTTACATAATAGGTTGCATGGACTCACTCATGTTTACCATGATTTTTTGAATGACTACCTCATCTCTGTACCTCATACAGACCTCTGTAAGGTCCCTCGGTCGAGCAGTGAATTTCAAACACAGATTCAACCACAAAGACAAGTAAGGTTTTCCAATGCCTAGCAAAGAAGGGTACCTATTGGTAGATGGGTAAAAAATAAAAGAGGCAGACAACTGCTGAACACAAGTACTCAGACTGCATAAAAGCGCTGCTTTTGACAGTCTGGGCGGTCAAACACTTCACCAGTCATGTCCGCGGATAAAAGGTGATCATAGAAACATGTCACCAGCCTGTGACTTTTCTGAAAAGCCAACTAATCAGTGTGGGTGCTGTACACAACAGCATAATAGCGACTTGACTGATGACGCTGCAGAGCCATGATGTAGTAGTCAACTACGCAAAAGGGTCAAAGGGTCAAACGAAGGGTCAAACCTGCCTTTGGGTGGGGCTTTGGTGGTGTGTCAAATGTGTGGTGATGATGAAACCGACTTCACACCACCCCCGGTGACGTAGCTCTGCCATTGCCTTCGAACCATCACTACTTCGAAGAGAACGTGGGTCTTGGCATGCCGATAGCATTTGCGGATGGCTGTTCTTACCGCCATCTAGACCATTTGCAAGCTGGTGTGGGACTGGTATGGCACAATGACATTCCGTGCAAACCACTTCAATTTCAGCTAGGCAACAAGACCAGCCAGTCCTCAGAAGTGGGCATGCTTATCACACTGCAAATGGCGGTGAAACACGACTTGTCAAAACTTGCAATCTACACCGACTCAGACTATGCCAGACTCACCTTCTTATGCCACTTACTGTTTAGGAAACAAAAACACATCACCACTTCAAGTGGCAAAGAATGACCTCATCACCAAACACGACATACTGGAAGATTGGAAGAAAGTCAAGGGACACTCCAAATCACCTTGCCATGAACAAACTTGGCAACGACCATACCGACAGCAGAGCAAAATCTGGTGCAATTCACGTCACCCCCTGGGTGTTCAATGCCGAGACGCAAAACCACCGAGGCGGCCATGGTATCTGCAGTAATGCACAGCCATGTAGCATCGCGGGAAACGTCTTCGCACTAACATAATGTGTTGCCAACTCATTCATTCCTGAATGGTGACCTGGTAGCAATGCAAAACCAAGATGGGTCCCTCAGACTTTGAAGGCTTTCCTGTCTGATCCTGTCAATCACCCAGTGTCCGAATTGGTTTTGGCAGGTTCACACGACTTTCGTTCGCAGTATGCAACTAAACATAAACTCACACTCACACTTGACCTACTGGTTTAGGTTTCAGAAACTGACACCACATGAAGATGGATGGTTCCTAAAACACAGAGGGGGATAATGATAGCTCGTGCCCACAACGAGTCAATGTGGAAGCCATAGGGGGGTCAAGGCTACATGTGAAACATTGCGACAGATGGCCCATTGGCCTCACATGGAACAAGAAGTGGCACAATACGTGAGGGGGTGTCTAGTTTGCTGCCAGTTTCAACCCTCTAAGCCACTTCACAGAGCACCCCTGCAACTCAAGCATGTGTCTTACCCCTGGAGCTCGATCCACAACGACTGGATCGGCCCAGTTGCCAGGTCGGCCAGAGGCAACAAGTATTTCCACACAGTGACTTGCTCATTCACAAGTAGGTGGAGTGCCTGCCCGCAACCAATGACACAGCGGAAACCAAGGCCATTTTTTTGCTCAACCACGTTTTCAGTCTTTTCGGCCTGCCAGGAGTAACCATGGACAGCGACAGAGGAACCCACTTTTCGGCAGCTTTAATGACCAAACTATGGCGGCTCCTGGGAGTCGAAGCTAAACTCCACATCGTGTACCAATCTAGGAGCTCCGGCAGGGTAGAAAGGAGCAATCAGACGATCGTCAGAATCCTGAGGAAATATGTGGCAGCCAATAACACAATTCGAGATGATGACAGGCCGACAAATGACACTTCCACTGCATCTCCTGTACCAATCGGGAGATGTCGCCGCAGACATGGCATACAGACTACCTTTGCATATACTCAAAGAAAGTTGGAGAGAAGTACAGAAGGTGACAAAACCTATTATGACAAAAAGGCCTCACACCGGTTGTTCGAGGACAAGGTGTGGTACTACATATACACCAAACCCGCGGGCTTTGCGACAAAGTTTCTGCCCCACTGGACGGGGCCACATGAGTTTGTGGTGAAGCTGTCACCTGTAGCTTATCAAATCAGAACCATCAAAGGTTGACAAAACACAATGTTAAAGTGGGTCCACAGGAACCAAATCAAGTTGTACACTCGCCCCATGGGAATAGAAGGGGTGCTAGCCAGCACCGAATAGACAGAAACCTAGCAAGTCGAAGGCACTAAGAAAATTCTTAAGTACAGTGCCTTGCAAAACTATTCATCCCCCTTGGCATTTTTCCTATTTTTTTGCATTGCAACCTGTAATTTAAATGGATTTTTATTTGAATTTCATGTAATGGACATACACAAAATAGTCCAAATTGGTGAAGTGAAATGAAAAAAAATACTTCTTCTTCGATATGGGGGGCGCTCTTTTAATTTTTGGATAAAAAAAACGTTCCCGTTTTAAACAAGATATTTTGTAACAAAAAGATGCTCGACTATGCATATAATTGACAGCTTTGGAAAGAAAACACTCTGACGTTTCCAAAACTGCAAAGATATTATCTGTGAGTGCCACAGAACTGATGCTACAGGCGAAACCAAGATGAAATTTCAAACAGGAAATGCCCCAGATTTTGAAGGCGCTGTGTTCCAATGTCTCCTTATATGGCTGTGAATGCGCCAGGAATGAGCTTACACTTTCTGTCGTTTCCCCAAGGTGTCTGCAGCATTGTGAGGTATTTGTAGGCATATCATTGGAAGATTGACCATTTTACACTACATCTACCAGGTGCTCGCTTGGTGTCCTCCGTCGCAATTATTGCGTAATCTCCAGCTGTGTGTATTTTTCCATTTGCTTCCGAGGAGAAACCCAACTGCCACGAATTATTTATCATCGAATAGATATGTGAAAAACACCTTGAGGATTGATTCTAAACAACATTTGCCATGTTTCTGTCAATATTATGGAGTTAATTTGGAAAAAAGTTTGGCTGACTGAATTTTCGGGGGTTTTTCTTAGCCAAACGTGATGAACAAAACGGAGCGATTTCTCCTACACAAATAATCTTTTTGGAAAAACTGAACATTTGCTATCTAACTGAGAGTCTCCTCATTGAAAACATCCGAAGTTCTTCAAAGGTAAATTATTTTATTTGAATGCTTTTCTTGTTTTTGTGAAAATGTTGCCTGCTGAATGCTAGGCTTAATGCTATGCTAGCTATCAATACTCTTACACAAATGCTTGTGTAGCTATGGTTGAAAAGCATATTTTGAAAATCTGAGATGACAGTGTTGTTAACAAAAGGCTAAGCTTGTGAGTGAATATATTTCTTTCATTTCATTTGCGATTTTCATGAATAGTTAACGTTGCGTTATGGTGATGAGCTTGAGGCTATGATTACGCTCCCGGATACGGGATTGCTCGACGCAAGAAGTTTTTTTTAAAATGTAAAAAATATATATATATATGGAAAATTGGTGCAAGCATATGTATTCACCCCCTTTGCTATGAAACCCCTAAATAAGATCTGGTGCAACCAATTACCTTCATAAGTCACATAATTAGTTAAATAAAGTCCATCTGTTTGCAATCTAAGTGTCACATGATCTGTCACATGATCTCAGTATACATACACCTGTTCTGAAAGGCTCCAGAGTCTGCAACACCACTAAGCAAGGGGCAACACCAAGCAAGCGGCACCATGAAGACCAAGGAGCTCTCCAAACAGGTCAGGGACAAAGTTGTGGAGAAGTACAGATCAGGGGTGGGTTATAAAAAAATATTAAAAACTTTGAACCTCCCACAGAGCACCATTAAATCCATTATTAAAAAATGGAAAGAATATGGCACCACAACAAACCTGCTAAGAGAGGGCCGCCCATCAAAACTCACGGACCAGGCATGGAGGGCATTAATCAGAGAGGCAACAAAGATACCAAAGATAACCCTGAAGGAGCTGCAAAGCTCCACAGCGGAGGTTGGAGTATCTGTCCACAGAACCACTTTAAGCCATACACTCCACAGAGCTGGGCTTTACGGAAGAGTGTTCAGAAAAAAAGCTGTTGCTTAAAGAAAAAAATAAGCAAACATGTTTGGTGTTCGCCAAAAAGCATATGGGAGACTCCCCAAACATATGGATGAAGGTACTCTGGTTAGATGAGACTAAAATTGAGCTTTTTGGCCATCAAGGAAAATTCTATGTCTGGCGCAAACCCAACACCTCTAATCACCCCGAGAATACCATCCCCACAGTGAAGCATGGTGGTGGCAGCATCATGCTGGGGGGGGATGTTTTTCATTGGCAGGGACTGGGAAACTGGTCAGAATTGAAGTAATGATGGATGGCGCTAAATACAGGGTAATTCTTGAGGGAAGCCTGTTTCAGTCTTCCAGAGATTTGATACTGGGACGGAGGTTCACCCCCTAACAGGACAATGACCCTAAGCTTACTGCTAAAGGGGAAACATTTAAATGTCTTGGAATGGCCTAGTCAAATCCCAGACCTCAATCCAATTGAGAATATGTCGTATGACTTAAAGATTGCTGTACACCAGTGGAACCCATCCAACTTGAAGGAGCAGGAGCAGTTTTGCCTTGAAGAATGGGAAAAAATCCCAGTGGCTAGATGTGCCAAGCTTATAGAGACATACCCCAAGTGACTTGCAGCTGCAATTGCTGCAAAAGGTGGCTCTACAAAGTATTGACTTTGTGGGGGTTAATAGTTATGCACGCTTGAGTATTCTGTTTTTTGGGGTCTTATTTCTTGTTTGTTTCACAATAAAAAATATTTTGCATCTTCAAAGTGGTAGACATGTTGTGTAAATCAAATGATTCAAACCCCCCAAAAAACTAATTTAATTCCAGGTAGTAAGGCAACAAAATAGAAAAAATGCTAAGGGGGGTGAATACTTTCGCAAGTCACTGTACCTTCAGCTGATCCCTTCCAGGAGATCAGTGCATTGCACCTAACATCTTTTCTTCTCCTCCCAACTACAAGATATACGTGTTGTCACTATTGATATTGTCCTGCGCTGTGCTGTCCAAAATAGGAAAATCTGAAAAACAGTTGTCAAAACATTTTCATTTACGAAAGGAAATAACTGAAATAATCAAACAATATCTCTGATTATGCTTTTCTTTAGGATGGAGTTCCTTTGGCTGATCCTGACACTCTGCGCCCTTGTCAAAACCAACCCAGCAGATGTAATCACAAGCGGACCCCGTACGGGAATCGTTCACCGCGATGATCCAGGACTCCTTATAACTAACTGCAGAGTATACACGCAGAGGGTGTATGTCCGCCTAGATGCAAAGAACATGTACCGCCAACACATTTCACCTGCGGTTTATTTGAGTTGGCCCGGGATTGGACCTTCCAGGCAGTTAAGCATGCCCAGCTAGACACTGCCCATATGTTGGCCCAGCTCCAAAAGTTCACAGTCACCCAGTCAGAACTAGCAGTGCCTAGGCGAGAAAAAACGATTAGTCCGGGCGCTACTCTCGATAGGTGCAGCCGTAGGGTCACTATTTGCCCTAGGTACCACTAAAGTCAACGCAGTCAGTCTAGCCACAGTCAAGCGAAATGTTAGGGAGATTACTGAAGAGATGCCACTTATCCAGCAACAGATGAAAGCACAGGCACTCAGGTTGCAACATGTGGGAAAGTCTCTCCATGACACTATTCTGGTGGTAAACACACATGCCACTCTCCTGAACAAAACCCTCCAATATTTAGGAAAGCTAGTAGAGGTCAGGAATCATGACTTTGCCCATGTCCAATTGGTTCAATTGTTATTGGAGGATTTTCTCTGTGAAGTTTAGCAGTTCTACGGACCACTTGGCCATGAATAGAATCCCCTCGTATCTAGTGCCCCTCTCAATGGTGTACAACATATTGACCTCAGCTACTACAACCATGGTAAGGCTGTTACAGTCACATTTGGCCTATAGTCTGGGGATGTGATCGTAATGAAGTGTGATTTTTACTGATGCTGACGGTTGTTGAATTGGAGAATATCTATAGATTGAAAACGATTCTAAATGTAGGATTTTGCCGTGACTGAACCCACATGAAAATTGCCACACCCCCAGACATAGCTTATCAGGAAAACAATACAGATTTCTATCTCACCCCTAACCTGTTAATGTGTACTCTAACCAAAGACGTCCACTACCTCAGTCCAAGCAAACCGTTCGTCAGGGATAACACTGAGCATCTTTGTGGTCTTAAGCCTATCATCAGCGAAGAACGCTGTAGAGCCAAAATAACCAAACAAGGGATGGGGCCACCACCACACAAGTGGAGGTGGTACGGAATCGATGGTTGGTTAACACACCGTTCGCGTCCACCACCATGACTTACGAACGCCATGACTCAACCACCCAAAGTTTTTTCATTCAGGGTGCCATTTTTCCAAATGCCTTAACTACCCACCTTCAAGTAGGATCGCCCTAGATATGGCATTAGAGTCAATGCCATGATAGACCTTGGACATATTTTGAACATAGTCCATATTAGGTGATTAAGGTGTGATAGCTATATTTTCTATATCTCTTTGTTTTTGTTTTTATTCATTTTATTGAATTTCCTTTGAAGTGATAGAGCCATAAACAAGTTCCCCATACAACCACCAGTTAAAGCCACAATGCCGCTCATTTGGGGAAGAAATGTAATGATGTATTGCCTGAGTGTTTTGCGTTATTAACGTCTGCCCAAGTTACTGCCTAGATCCACTAGCAGGGACAACTGGACAACGGGCCGGAACACAGAGCCACTGCTGGAGAGAGCCACCCCTCCCATATCAATTCTAGTGGTGATCTGCAGCATGCAGAAATCCTACCAGGGTAAACCACCGGGGGGGGGGATTGCTACGATGATCCACAAACCAGGACATTGGATGGTCATTCTTATGGTGGATTGCAACATGCAGAATCCTTCTAAGTTTAACCTACCAGAGGGGGACTGTCATGACTGGCCTGTTCAGGTCAGGTTACCATGGACCACACTCCTACAGATTATATATCTCACACCCACCAGAGGAGGAGAGATAGAGAGGTATGGAGGTGGGGGGGTTTTATGACACCTCACGCCCATTGTAAATCTTAATAAAGACAGCAGACAAAATCCCTTTGTCCTCTCACTGTGGAGGAATGGAATGTATGATGGGCCTATGGAGAACCTACCTCAGAACAAGTAACGTGCAATAGATGGACTTTGGGACAATATGTTTCGTCAGCCAAAATGGTGGTGATGACGATAGATGGAATATTAAAATGAATGTCGTTTTTGTTATGTTATTAAAAGTTAAATGACGACGTTATAATGAAAACATTGTAACTTGAAAACTTTTCACAATATGTACCTGATGTTTTCATACTGTACGTTGTGTGGAAAATGTCCAGATTAAATAGAATGTTTTTGTAAAGATAAAATGTGAAGTTAGATGTCTAAATTGGATCTGAGTAAAATCCAGCACTTGCCTTGTAACTAGCGACGCCGTAAGAACTTGCCATAAATACGGAAACGCCCCTTTCTGACCCGAGGGTATAAAAGATATGAGTTAAGAAGTAACATAGTAGACTAGGTGACCACGAGCTGCAGCCAAGGTCCGAGGTAGTCACAAACCCAAAACGCAACACAGGGTTGAAGAAGACAAAGGAACCTTTGAACAATCTATGCTACGGATGAGTAGCTGTGTCTAAGAGGGTGAACTCAAGCAGGACCACCCGGTTACCACTTTCCAAGGAATCGTGTTTCTACACTGCTTTCATTCATACACTGGATCCCTGAGTTACACGGCTGACCGTACTCAGAAGACCCCCTTTCAGAACAAGGGCGAGGAAACAGACCACAACAGAGAGGGTTAGTGGTCTGTTTCCTCGCCCTTGCTCTGAAAGGGGGTCTTCTGAGTACGGTCAGCCGTGTAGCTCAGGGATCCAGTGTATGAATGAAAGCAGTGGAAAGGACACAGACATCGTGTGGACAATCAGAGAGTTACACCCAGTGACAACAGAGGTGCCGCCATCAGAGGAGAAGGAGGAACTCGGTCCTCGAGGAGATAGCCCATCAGAGACCTTCGACACGTAATTACATCATTATATTCTGACCCATAAGAGCGGCAGTTCGGGGCAAGGTTGGGGTTAAACTAAGAATAGTTCACAAATGTACCTAAGTGTGTTCTTCTCTCGTGCACTCTCTGTCTTTCTCTCTCATTTTAAATCCCCATTTTGTGTAACACGCGTCATATTGTGTTGCCCCGCTTGGGACCTGTTTCATTGTACTACATTCTAGTCAATAGCCAAGACTGTGTGTTTGTGTATGTGTATCTTATATTATCATTTTAGCTTGTTAGTAAATAAATAATCAACTCAATTTGTGTGGTATGGACTTATTTAGTGGGACTCGGGTTAATGCAGATTCCCGGATTATGCGACGTTCAGGATGAGACTGTAGAGGAAATTAATTAATTAGTGAAGGTTGTAAAAACGATATTCTGATATTCTTTGAGTTAATTTGGGAAATAGAAACTCAAGAAAACCACATTTTCCCATGGTGCCCCAGGTTACTGAGTTAATAATTACTTGATTAATCGAATCACGTAATTATAAACAGTTAATCGTTTGATGAACAGCAGTTGTCACATTAATCAATACAACGTCACGACAGTGCGTCTACAAAGTATTTACTCGGGGGTGTGAATGCTTATGTCAATGAGATATTTCTGCATTTAATTTTCAATCATTTCTAAACATTTCTAAAAAAACATGTTTTCACTTTGTCGTTGTGGGGTATAGATTGGTGAGAATTGAATTCAGGCTGTAACACAACAAAATGTGGAATAAGTCAATGGGTATGAATACTTTCTGAGGACACTGTATGATAGATTTTCACACACAGACTGGTCCCACCACTTCTCCTCCGTCTTTAGGACAGCTGTTTTTAGTCAAGACTTTCGTGTTTTTAAGGTAAAATGTTTTTGTTGCACTGTATGTGTGTTTATAGTTTTGTTTAATGTTGTGTTAGTGTATGTAAGTTGTTCTGTCTGAAACGTTGTTCCCAATGCTGCTATTGGATCAGGTCTCTCTTGGAAAAGAAATGCTATCTCAATGAGAAAAACCTGTATAAATAAAGGTCAAAAATATATATATATATTTTTTTTAATATGCTGTTTTCTGGCACTCACACTCACATGATCCTTTTCCATTAACATATGTTATTCTATGGATTGATTTCAATGACGTAGGTCTAAATTCTGAATGACTGACTCATTCACATATGACTCATTCATGCTAAAGTTATACATACTACAGTCAGTGAATGGTCAGCCAGAAGAGCTCTATACATTGATGTTGAATGGGGTGAGTTTGTTAAAAAAAAAATGATATCAATCCATACAAATTGTATGGATTTATATAATTCATTGCGCTGAAAAAAGGGATGCTTTAACTAGTTCTATATAATTATTTTTAAACCCACATCACTTTCACCTTTCAAATCCGATACTAATATTCACTGATCTCAATAGACCAAGAAAACGAATTTAACACTGTTAGACCAAAGCCATCAAACTTTAACCTCTCCATGCTGATCTTGATCTTTCCGTCCATGGGGTCCAGAGATTGGAACCAGCCCTGCATCAGCAGCGCCCACTGAAGGCCGAAGGCAGCGATGAGGAAGTTGAAGCCCACGGCGCTAAAGCTGTAGCGCTTCAGGAAGGTCATGAGGAAACCGAAGCCCACAAAGATCATCACATGGACGTCCTGGAAACCTGAGAGAGATAGGGGTGTGTGTGTGTGTGGGGGGGGTTGTTATCCTCTTATATCACAATACCGAGCAGAAGACAGTACCTTTTTACATGTGTATCTCCATTGCAAACACTGAAGTTGAAGTAGCTAAAGTAGTGCAGGTGATTGTGATTGCGATGAAATGCTTTCATCAGTGTTAATCTGCTCTGCCTCTACAGGAAAGAGACTCCCGCCAGTCTGGGCCAACACAACAGTCTGTCTGGGCCCCTAAGTGTTTTTTACATGGCAACAAATAGTCCTGCCAGTACATTCATGGCTCACGTCCGCAAACAAGTTTAATTGATCAGGGTATTGGATGTAAAAAATGTAAAAGACACATCCTTATAGTCCTAATGTCTGTCAGGTGCTGAAGGTACGTACTGGTAAAAAACACTATTTTCATTTTTTTTATGGAGTAGATCAGCTTTAATATTGCAGATAGATTGCTTCATATAAGGAATTTGATGTATAGCGTTTACTTTAACTTTTACTCAAGTATGTTAATTGAGTACTTTTTCCAGCACTATACTTAAGTATATTTGAAACTTGAAACTTGAAACTTGATACTTTTAGCCTTTTACTCAAGTAGTATTTTACTGGGGGGATAACTCAATATACTTTAAAGTGACTAAAACCAAATCGAAACTGTAAAATGGACCTACATTCACACAGTTGCTGGACCATGTCCAGACAGTCAAGGGGATTGTACAACTGAAGTCCTTTACTGAAATGTGTCTTCCGCATTTAACCCAACTACTCAAAGAGGTGCAGGGGGATGCCTTAATCGACATCCATGTCTTCGGCAACCGGGGAACACTGGGCTAACTACCTTTCTGGTTCAGGCAGTTAATGAAAGCTTTTTTCCTTGTCAATTCAGGGATTCTCTCCAGCAACCTTTCGGTTACTGGTCCAACAATCTAACCTCTAGGCTACCTGCCGCTCAGAGGCTGGTGCTCTTGCGTTAGATTCAACATTTAAAATGTATCGGTTTAATTCCGATTTTTATAATTAACCACATGGCAGTGATTTTGAGAAACGAAAAAGGTATTATTGAAATGAAACTGTTCCACAAAAATGTACATATAAAAAGTATAACTGACATGCAGACGGTAGGATAACTTGGGAACTTCCCCAAACTTGAAACTCACGTGCCGCCTTTACTATAACATCTATTTAAAAAAATATGTGCAACATAGGAAGTTCATTGAAAAAAAGTGCCCCCCTATGGAAGTCAAATACCCATCCAACTGATTCGTTCTGACGCCAACCCTGAATAGTAGGTGTGATCACCATAACATGACATGCTATTTCTGAACAAATTATTAAATGTCAATTTTAATGTAATAACTGCTCAACTATTTAATTGTACATTCAAGCTCAGGTCATTGTAGTGGAGATTTGGAATTGGGCAGCATGAGGCTGGCTATATCACAACCGGCTGTGGTTGGGAGTCCCATAGGACAGCGCACAATTGGCCCAACGTCGTTAGGGTTTGACAGGGGTAGACCGGCATTGTAAATAAGAATTTGTTCTTAAATCACTTGCCTGGTTAAATAAAATACTACGCTATGCGTTGTCATTTTTTTTGTAACATGACAATAAAAAGTTATCCTTTTGTAGAGGAAAAGGACTACCCTAATGTCCAACGTTTCTGAATAAAACGATCAAATTGGCAAAGATTTGGTTGGAATATATATTACTATTTTGTTTCACAACTGGTTGGTGATGAAACAGAATGTAAATATACATTTAAAAAAAAGAAAACATAGTTTACGGCAACCGAGCATATAATTTTGGGTCACTTACTTGGGTATCTGAAATAGAAGTCGTTCTCAATGTCACTGGAAATATTTTGAAATTTTCTATACTCTGCCCAATGTGCGTCGGATTCTTGGTCATAACGGATAAAAATGCCGAATAAGATGATCATGACAATTTGCCATACGAAACACACTGCTGGAAGACTAATTCGGACGTTGGTATTTTTCGGCCGGTCACAGCATTGCCTAAAGCTTTGTCTACAACCCATTCTGGTATCGCCACAATGGTCCAGTTGCCTTGGTGCCTTGTGGATAAAGACGGGCAAATATGTTGTACAGTAGTAGCCTAGTGTGTAAGTGATAATGGCAGCAGTTCTAGGGGGCCCACATAATCTCAAATGTGTGAGCAGGGAGGAGGGCGCATAGGGTGTTGGCGGAGGTGTGTCCGCTTGGAATCTTCTGAGTCCACATCTCCGCGCCTCTCGAGGTAAACATGAACATGATTTTTTTCTCTCACGTAGCTTCTTTTCAGGACACCCCAAAATACTGCAGAAAATGTATACATACTAAGATTCCTGTCACAGTCTCCTCTCCTACATAATCACGAAGAAAAAGATTAGACAGTTATGTAGAATATAATAAAATAAGATAGGGTCCACTGCACACCTTGTGTTTCCCCCTTGCCCCTGGATGACCAGGTAATATTTGTTTGCTGTCATTGAACTTACGGGGAAGATGGAGGCAATGACAGCGGGGCAGTCAGACAGTCAATTTTGTAATTTACATTTGGTTGAGTTGTTAACTAACGTGAATTCAACCTGAAATCAACAAAACATTTCACAATTTTGTTGGATTTCCGTTCAAATTTACGTGAAAAAAAGAAGAAATTCCCAGTTGTCCACATTGATTTATTGATTCATCACATTGAATGTTTTGGTTGAAATGAAGTGGAAACAATGTTGATTTAACCAGTTTTGGGCAAAAACAACTTCTTCCAATTGGCTCATTCATCCCCCCTCTCCCCTGTAACTATTCCGCAGGTCATTGCTGTAAATGAGAATGTGTTCTCATTTAACTGGAATGGCAAAATAAGGTTACGAAAGAAATATAAAAGAAAGTGGAACCTATGTGTAAAATACATTGGATTTCCATAGAGTCATCAATGTAGACTGTTGTTTTGAGGGTGAAATCTGTCGTTCTGCCCCTGAACAGGCAGTTAACCCACTGTTCCTAGGCCGTCATTGAAAATAAGAATTTGTTCTTAACTGACTTGCCTAGTAAAATAAAGGTAAAATAAAATTGAAAAAATCTCAACCACAGGATTATGTCATCATGGTAACTCAATTTCAAAAGAGGCCAACCTCGTATAAAATATGTTTTTGTACCTTTAAAACAAAGTCAGATTTTCAATGTTATATCATCTATCAAAAAACAAACAATAGGCTGTGCAGCACCTCCTACTGGAGGTGTATATGTTAAAAATGTATAGGTTCGATTCAAGTCTCCATCTCAAACAAAAATACAAGTTAAAGAATAAGACTAAATCTGATCAAACTTGATTTAAAGTTGAATTTAGTTTAGCTTTGTTTGAAATCATATTGATAACACAATGGAAAATCAACTAACTTTTGGCTGTCTTTTTGAGTGGGTGAATATAGGTTGTAATCACATTGAGCAATGTCTCAACCAAATATTACCTCATCATCCACATTGAAATGACGTAGTCAGACAGTCCTGAACTCCCTGAGTATAATCTTTGATTTTAAGTCTTACCAATTGCATTAGACAGCTTTAACATTGTCCACTGTGTTCAACTCATTCTTAGAAACATTTCCTTGAAACAAAGAGGTATGTGTAAACTGAGAGTAAACCTCACACGTTGATGAAGTGTTGAAGGAAACTGAAATGGGAGAAACGTGATCTTCACGTGGACATACATTAGACTCTGTAATCATATGGTAGCACAGTGCTCATAGTTTAAAGAAATATATCCTTTGTTTCAAGCATAATTGAGCAAGCTGTAAGATTCCTCTATATGTCAAAGCCTGTAAAATAGTATTGTGTCTTATATTGTATACATAGGCCTATAGGTGTTTGAAGTTGTTTGAGATTTAGGTTACATCGAGTAAATAGAGATTTTAATGTCACCTCCAACAAACAATCAACTGCACCCTTGACATGCAATCTACAGTTGAAATAGGAAGTTTACATGCACTTAGGTTGGAGTCATTAAAACTTGCTTTTCAACCACTCCACAAATGTTTTGTTAACAAACTAGTTTTGGCAAGTCGGTTAGGACATCTAATTTGTACATGACACAAGTAATTTTTCCAACAATTGTTTACAGACAGATTATTTCACTTATAATTCACTGTATCACAATTCCAGTGGGTCAGAGGTTTACATCCAGTTTGTAGGGGAGGTGCAGCCTTGCTAATGGTCTGGTCTTTGGAGTCCTTCAATGTCATCTGAAGTCTTACTTTAGAGCACTTGTACTCCTCCGTTAGACTTGTAAGAGGTAGTTCAAGGACCCCTTTGCCATAGAGGCCGATGTTACTCAGGCATCGTGGGACACCCAGCCATTTCTTCACGTATGAGGTAATGGTTCGCTCCATCTTCTCCACTGTTGTTATTGGGACCTCATAGACGGTGAGTGGCCACATTACCCGGGGGAGAAGTCCAAACTGTAGGCACGAAAGCTTGAGCCTCCCAGGCAGTAGGGTCTTGTTGATGTTCTCAAGACCGTCGGCGATGTCCTGCCTTACTTGCTAAACTTGATCTTTACCCCGGAGGCTTTCGTTGTACAATCTACCCAGGCTCTTGATGGGTTGCTAAGACACAGTTGGTATCGGGTCATCTCCAATGCAGAACCTCACATCTTTAAGCTGTCCCTTGACTATGGAGATGCTTCGAGATTTGCTTGGCTTGATTTTCATCCGGGCCCACTTGATGTTATCCTGCAGTTTTGCAAGTAGCCGCCTGGTGCAGGCTGCAGTGGTGGTCAGTGTAGTCATGTCATCCATGTATGCTCGGATAGGTGGGAGACGGAGCCCTTCCTTAGTTCTCTCACCGCCGACCACCCATCTCAATGCCCTGATGATGACTTCCATGGCCATAGTGAAGGCCAGAGGAGAAATTGTACAGCCTGCCATTATGCCTACTTCCAAGCGCTGCCATGTTGTTGTGAAGTCAGGTGTTGTGAAACACAATTGCAGGTCTTGGAAATAGGCCTTTACCAGTGTAGTGATGGGTTCTGGTACGTGGAAAATGTTGAAGGATTCCCAGAGGAGTTCATGGGGAACTGAGCCAAAGGCATTGGCCAGGCCGAGGAAGATGACATAGAGGTCTCTCTTGTCTTTCTTAGCTGTTTGGATCTGGTGCCAAATCATACTAGTATGTTCCAGGCAACCAGAGAAACCAGGAATGCCTGCTTTCTGTACAGATGTATCAATGTACTTGTTCCTTTCCAGATAAGTGGACAGCCTCTGTGCTATTATACTGAAAAAGATCTTCCCTTCGACGTTGAGAAGGGAGATTGGTCGGAATTGACTGATGTCTGTCGCATCCTTCTCTTTCGGGATTAGCACACCACCAGCCCTTCGCCATGCCTTTGGTATTATTTCCTTCTGCCACACTATCCTCATGAGCCTCCAAAGAAAGCATAGAACATCCGGGGTGTTCTTGTAGAGCTTGTATGGTACTCCATTAGGCCCAGGAGCCGAGGCCGCTCTTGCTCTTCGGACAACGTTCTCTACTTCCCTCCATTTTGGAGGGTCAGTGTCCAGATTGAATTCTGGTGATTGAATAGGTGGGATGTCATGTGGGATGATTATCTGCTCATGCCTTTTCATGTCCTGGTGGACCTTTTCCAGATGTTCTTCCAGTTCAGGCTTTGGAGTTTTTAGGATTCCGCACTTTTCCTTTGCAAAGAGATCTTTGACAAACTTAAAGGGGTTTTTATAGAACCGTGTTCTTGAGTGTTCCTTCTTCCTACGAAGTTTCCTTAAGTTTTCCGCTCTTCGCAAGGTTGCCAGCCGACATTTAATGTCTGCTTGGAGTAGCATGAGACATTCTCTCTCTGCATCAGAGGCCTTCTTCCACTGCTTCCTCAGCTGCCTTCTCTCTCTGACAAGTATCTCGATCTCCTGCTGCCTCCTAGATTTGGCTGGCGCGGGTGGTGTCTTGCCACTTCTCCTTTCGTTTACTCCAAAGCGCTCTTCTCCGTAGTGGTAGATAATGTCTCCCATCCTTTCAAGCTTTTTCTCTGCTGTTCCTACCTGTTGTTCCAAGATTTTTGTCAGGTCGTTGTTGATTGTTTCCCACTCTCTCTTTTCAACAGCTTTGGGCCACTTCACGCTCGGTCTGTGCCCTTTGATCTTTTCCTCTTTTAGAGGTCTCTGTGGTTGGGTGAGTTCACCCACCGGCATTTCTGTGCTTGTGTTATCCTCCTCGGTTACAGGGGTGCTGATGCTCTGAGAACTTTGGTTTGCATCCCGTCGCTGTGCTTCATTCGACTGATTTGACTGGCTGCTTCGTAAGAAGTACTGGTCAATGCGAGGTCCCTGTCTCTGCTCTCCCAAGCACCTTTTCCTCCCTTAATGGATCCTTAACCCCCTTGCCGATGTTACTCTCTCCCAACCACAGCTGCACACCTGAAGTGTGTGTCCTGCTGCTGTTATGGTTGTCTCATGTGCTGTGTTCCTACTCGTAGTCGTTTCGGTTCCTGGGTCCGTAACCGTGTGATCAGTCGATGAGCCATCTTGCGCCCCAGCTCTCGCAGGCTCTAGGGGTATGTTCCTTTGTTGACTTTCAGTAGCACTTAGCGGGTGTCTCCAACATACTGAAACAGCGTCGGAGACTGCCAACATGGGTAGCTAGCCCATGACAGCCCCAGTGGGGTCTATTTCCTCCGGTCAGCTGTCTCTCCAAGCTGTCACACAGACTTTCCTATGTTGTCAGCTGTCCTTTCACAGCAGTCACTGGACTGGTCCAGATGATCAGAATCATAAAACACGGGACGAGATGTTAAAAACTGTCCATTGTGCCAATAGATGGAATGCACTCACATGAGATTTGCCGTGATGTTGACAGAGTGGCATGGGAGGTTTATTTCTTAGACTGGGTTAAGATGTCAATTTTGGGACACATCCTCAGTAGTGTGCCTTCGAATCAGTGGGTGTTTCGGCCTTTAATCACTAAACACCCTCATCAAAGGTGGCCAGCTAAAGGGTGATCAAGCCTTAGCTTGTGTCCCATGCCCAATTAAGATGTAATAAGTTCAGGAGTAAAAATGTGCTTAACAAATCACATAATAAGTTGCATGGACTCATTTGGTGTTCAATAATAGTGGTAAAGAGTATTTTTGAATGACCATCTCTGAACCCCACACAGATAGTTATCTGTAATGGTCCCTCAAACTAGTAATGTCAAGCACAGATTCAACCACAAAGACCAGGGAGATTTTCACTGCCTCGCAAAAGAAGGGCACCGATTGGGAGATGTGTAAAAAAATACATTTAAAAAAGATGCCTAATATCCCTTTGAGCATGGTGAAGCTATTAATAAGGCTTTGAATGGTGTATCAATACACCAAGTCACTACAAAGATACAGGCTTCCTTCCTAACTCAGTTGCCGGAGAGGAAGGAAACTGCTCAGGGATTTTACCATGAGGCCTATGGGGATTGTAAAACAGTTACAGAGTTTAATGGTTGTGATATAAGAAAACTGAGAATGGATCAACAACATTGTAGTTACTCCACAATACGTACCAAATAAAAATATTCCAAAACATGCATCCTGTTTGCAACAAGGCACTTAAGTAATACTGCAAAAAATGTGGCAAAGAAATTAACTTTTTGTCCTGAATACAACACGTTATGTTTGGGGCAAATCCAACACGTCACTTCATATTTTTAAGCATGGTGGTGGCTGTATCATGTTATTGGTATGCTTGTCTTCGGCAAGGACCATTTTTTTTTAACCTAAAACACAAGGTCAAATCTACACTGGAGTTGCTTATCAACATGACATTGAATGTTCCTGAGTGGCCTAGTTACAGTTTTGACTTAACCCTCCTGTTGTGTTTGTTTCATGTTAATTAATTCTGTGTTCCCAAGACAAAATGACCGCCCCATTATAGCTGATTATAAATCCATAATAATACATATATTATCACCTAATGTTGTGTTATATATTTTTATTAACTTAAGTTCTTGTGAACATTACAGGTTTTGAACTTCTATTTGCTATTTATGTCATGTAGGCCTCATTGACCTGAGCTCAAACTAAGTTGAGTAAAAAAAGCATGACGTATGGATTATTTAGACTTTTATTTATCTATGCAAGTCAGTTAAGAACAAATTCTTATTTTCAATGACAGCCTAGGAACAGTGGGTTAAGCCCCTTGTTCAGGGGCAACATTTTTACCTTGTCAGTTCAGGGATTTGAACTTGCAACCTTTCATTTACAAGTCCAACACTCTAACCACTAGTATACCTGCCGCCCCAAATACTCAGATGAAACATATTGTGCTATTTATCACAGACTACTTTGTGTCAAAGTTTAACAAGGACATTTGTTTTTAAACCATTTCACATTTTTTAAATAGTGGCACAAAATAACATCTGTTGTGTTCCCAGTCAAAACTGACCGGTATGATTTTATTAGTAAAGAAAGGCCCATAATTACACATGAAAACCATATTGGGGAGGTTGCCCTCCTTTCCCCCGCCTGCCCTTCGCCAGAGCGAGAGGCCACAGTTCACAGACAAAGGTTTAAGTTTAGGGGGGCCTCCGGGTGCTCCGCCACCGCCGTCGCCGAAGCGCCGGTAGGGCTGGGGAGACATTAAACCCCCGCCTGCGCCGGGGAGCAGAGCGGTTGACTGGGTTCCCAGTGCCGCGTGAGGATACTGGGCGATACTAATTTTGTATTATTTACCATATTACAAAATTAATGTCTGAACACATTCAAGAACAACAGTAACAATAACAGTATTACTAACAATAACAAAAACCTAACATTTTCACAATCAGTGGTGGTTAGGGTTACATTTTGGTTACATTTTGTGTTTTCTCATGCACATGTTGGACAATACGTGGTGGTTGCTGCATGTGCCTTGCAAATGTATGCACTGTATTTATGGCACATAATGCTCATTTTGACATCTCTTGGTGCATACAGATTGCACCTCTTCCCTTTGTCTCTTCTGTCTCTGGCGGCCGTAGATCTTGCTTCTGGCCCTTGTATATCTCTCACCAATCCAGCAGAGGATGGGGTTCGAGGAAGGTGTTGGCGCCTTTGAATGAGGGGTGCCACCATGGCTTTCCCCAACTCTTCTTGGAAGAATCTCCTCTTGAAGAATTTCCCCTGCTTCCAGCCTGGATTCACCTCCATCCACACCACAAATGGTTTGAAGGCCGACACATCTAGGATGTTGAAGAACACCACCACGGGCCAACGTGCCGTCAACCTGTTACAAGAGTATGTGCCAGCAACCTGCAAAAGTGCATCAGTAAATAAAATAATGAGTACATACAAGTGATTCTTCACGTCTTGCATTGTAATGTGAAAAATTCCATCAAAGCGTTGTTTTCATTTATCACATTTGAAACATGTTTACTTATTCAAATGAATAGAATTGACACCATAACCTTGTCAAGGTTGTCAACTCCCCCTTTGTTCGTGTTGTAATCAAGGACAGCGTTGGGCTTCTTGTCCTCCCTGGTACTCACAGCGGCATCCCTGTGCAGAGTTGTCATCAGGAGCACATTCTTCTTTCTTTCGGGCAGTAGGACACAAGAGAGTGTGTATCGGTGAAGGCAAATTTAGAGGAAAAACGATCCATGTCCTTGGTAGTGAGTAAGGCAGGAGGCACCTCAGGCTTGTTCCTTCTGACCGTCCCCACCAAGGTAATTTTTTTCGGAGCAGCTCCTGGCCAAGAGCATACGAGGTGAATAAATTGTCACATGTTATGTTGTGCTCCTGGAGACCTACAGTCATTTCCAGGACCACCCGCTTCCCCTGGTTTCTTTCAGGAACACCGTCAGCAGGTTTCCCGGTGTAAACCTGCAAGTTCAAGGCATAACTTGTCTTGGCATCACATGCTGCTCATATCTTTATTCCATATTTAGATGGTTTGCTTGGCATGTACTGTTTGAATGGGCAGTGTCCCCTAAAAGCGACCAGACGCTCATCCTCTGTGACGTCTGGACTTGGGCCAAACCTCTCTGATCGCTGCCAGCTTGTCTTCTTGACGGCGGCCTGGTCTTGTATCACGGTTGTCAAAGCGAATCACCCGTGACAACACATGAAATGTCTGGAGTGACATAGTGGCACGAAAAATTGCCCTACCAGACTCTGCATCCCATACACTGGTGGTAGATTCTTTCTGGATCTATACACACCAGCCAAAATCAAGAGACCCACATATGCTTGGACGTCTGTCCGGTCTACCTCCTTCCAGTTGTCTTTGTAAATGTGTCTCCCCTCCAAGTTGGTCATGTTTATCACTATAGTTTCGATTGACTCTGTCAGGAACAGTTCGAAGCCGGATTTTATATCGTCAACCCGGGATATGGCGTATCTCGTTGGCCCTGGGGTCATCCTGATAACATTTTCAGTCGACAGCCGACCTCTCCTCTCAGGTGGGGATGAAGACCAGGACAAATGGGCAAATCCTGGTGTGGAAAGCTCTTAGAGACTAACCCAAAAAGATTCCCAGCTGTAATCGCAGACAAAGGTAATTCTAATGTCTCAGGGGGGTCAATACTCATCTAATCAAGACAGTATATTCATTTTTTATTTTCTCATAAACGTTTGAATTTTTCTTCCACTTTGACATTACAGAGTATTTTAATGAGGATTAAATCCATTTTAATCCTACTTAACACAACAGAATGTGGACAAGGTGAAGGGGTGTGAATACTTTCTGAGTGCACTGTATGCTCTGTTTATCCTGTCATGCATTAAGTATAAATCTGCTTACAGGCCCCCTGAGATATTAGAAAGATGCAAGACAGGTTTTACTTAGTCAACCGTCCTGGAGGCACAGTATATTACATGGCCACAGTCATAACCACATACACAGAAGCACTGTGGGAGGAATACTATAACTTCCCTTTGTAAACATCAGCCCATGTGACAAATTACTTTGTTTTGAGGATTGTGTGGATGTTTTTTGGGCACAGGGGAGGGTAGTGTGTTTTTTCCCTAGTTTACATTTGCTATTTTGCAGGTTTTCCCATTGAATTATTCCATCATAGCCAACTTTCCCCATCTGCTTTCATGTTCCTTGGCTATCAAAAGGTTTTCGTTCTTTCTTTATACACTAGCCTACGCCGTCGGTGTTCAGGTTAAACGTTTTCTGCATCAAGCCTCTGTCTGGGGTGAAAAGTCACTTTTTAAAAGTAGGCTCCAATGCTTAGAACCATATGACGTCTCAGATGTAGTTATTTCTCAACAGCGACAGTTTTGTTGCAAACAAGACACACTGTTTTGCCATCGGAGAAAGGTGGTGAGGTGAATGCAAGTGAGCTGATTGTTTTGAGCTAATAAAAAGTAGGGTAGGCTAACCGTTTTTATTTACATAACCGTTTTTCCCCAATCAACGCATAGAGAAATAAGACGTAAGCTACAAAACTAATTTACTAATTTAGAGACATTGGTGATTTTATCTAAATCATTATGTTATTGTCATTGAAAGTATTATGTACTAAACAGATGTGTTAAAATTGCTGTTTAAAACAGTGTAGGTCTATGAATTTGGCTGCTATGATATTATGTACTGGCCAAAAAACGAATGTATTCAGTCATGTGAAATTACTAGAATTGCATTAAATAGATTTATTAAAGGCTTTTTTCCCCCCGGAACCCGCAAATACTATGATAGATGCACGCAGATGATAATTCTTTCAATAAAGGTGATTTTCTTTCACCCCCTGATCGTAGTACTGAGGTAGGCATACTTTGTCACTGTTACTGTGGTCATAATCATTATTTTGATACAGCATTTTGACATTTCCATCCCTCCGTCAACGAAGTTTCATCATCATTGTAAAGCTCTAGTTATTTTGTTGCTTTAACAAATTCATTTCTGAAGATTATTATTTATTTCATGTGATTAGTGATGAATTAACATCTGTCCCTAATTTTAAGGTCAATCCTGTTAAGTTAACTGAACTCTCATTTTACTATGGTGAAACTATATAGACTTTTTTTCTAGAAGAAACATTGAACATATAACAGTCAGATCGTAGAGTAAAAGCAGCTGAGCTGGTTCTGCTCCTTGGCCATTTTCTGGTGTTTTGAGCTGAGCTGGTTCTGCTCCTTGGCCATTTTCAGGTGTTTTGAGCTGAGCTGGTTCTGCTCCTTGGCCATTTCCTGGTGTTTTGTGGTGGAAAACTGAGCGGGTCAAGCATAACACATGTAACACTGTTAGATAGATAGGCTGGACATTTTTTTATTTGTTAGTTTGCATTCAATTGCTACTCCCTGTCGCACACAACCAACTTCCATTCCCCCTGTCACACAGGGAATTATGGCTGATTTTAGAAGAAATCGTCAACCCTGTTGCTGTCAACACTGTTACTGTCAACCCTGTTACGGTCAACCCTGTTACTTTATTTGGCACTTTATAGGCACTTATTATATATATTTTTTAATGTACACTTTCAGATGGAATAACATGTATTTTGTGATGTTGAACATGTGTTCTTTATGACAGAATGTAAAAATGTAGTGAAATCACATTGTTGTTATTTTTACCAAGTTACACTTCTCAAAAACCACCAAATTGGTGGAACGACCCACATAGTCATTCACTTTATGTTTAACTTCTATCAAATTATTTGTCCAAAAATGACAGAGTAAAATTCACCACCCAAACCACTCCCACCAAACAATGTCTCACTAATAGGTGTCAACTGCAGGTCTCTATGGGTAAGGCAGCATGCTGAATTACCATATTATTATGGGAGTGATCTTACGCTGCCGTTCAAGGCTGCGGCAAGTTCGCTCCATTTGTGAGGGCAGGCCCAGTTTGATCACCCATACAGACAGTAATCTGGTCATGGAGCCATTGGTCCAGCGTGGGGACCAGTGGTAGGGCTTAGCATAGCCTCACAGCACTGCCTCCTGGCTGGCTGAGTGGGGGAGGGAGAGCCCCCCGAACAGGGGCTGTAGGTGGCCTGAATTACTAGCTTGGCCCAGAGGAGGGGAAGCCAGCACTGGCTTCTGATGTGATGGGACAGCTTTCTGATCAGAGATTCCTTGAGGAAAAGCACAATACGGTCATTTTATTGATATTTTTATCAAATCAAATTTATTTCTATAGCCCTTCTTACATCAGCTGATATCTCAAAGTGCTGTACAGAAACCCAGCCTAAAACCCAAACAGCAAGCAATGCAGGTGTAGAAGCACAGTCCAAAGTGACTTACAGTTCAGACATACAGTGCCTTGCGAAAGTATTCGGCCCCCTTGAACTTTGCGACCTTTTGCCACATTTCAGGCTTCAAACATAAAGATATAAAACTGTATTTTTTTGTGAAGAATCAACAACAAGTGGGACACAATCATGAAGTGGAACAACATTTATTGGATATTTCAAACTTTTTTAACAAATCAAAAACGGAAAAATTGGGCGTGCAAAATTATTCAGCCCCCTTAAGTTAATACTTTGTAGCGCCACCTTTTGCTGCGATTACAGCTGTAAGTCGCTTGGGGTATGTCTCTATCAGTTTTGCACATCGAGAGACTGAAATTTTTTCCCATTCCTCCTTGCAAAACAGCTCGAGCTCAGTGAGGTTGGATGGAGAGCATTTGTGAACTGCAGTTTTCAGTTCTTTCCACAGATTCTCGATTGGATTCAGGTCTGGACTTTGACTTGGCCATTCTAACACCTGGATATGTTTATTTTTGAACCATTCCATTGTAGATTTTGCTGTATGTTTTGGATCATTGTCTTGTTGGAAGACAAATCTCCGTCCCAGTCTCAGGTCTTTTGCAGACTCCATCAGGTTTTCTTCCAGAATGGTCCTGTATTTGGCTCCATCCATCTTCCCATCAATTTTAACCATCTTCCCTGTCCCTGCTGAAGAAAAGCAGGCCCAAACCATGATGCTGCCACCACCATGTTTGACAGTGGGGATGGTGTGTTCAGGGTGAGGAGCTGTGTTGCTTTTACGCCAAACATAACGTTTTGCATTGTTGCCAAAAAGTTCAATTTTGGTTTCATCTGACCAGAGCACCTTCTTCCACATGTTTGGTGTGTCTCCCAGGTGTCTTGTGGCAAACTTTAAACAACACTTTTTATGGATATCTTTAAGAAATGGCTTTCTTCTTGCCACTCTTCCATAAAGGCCAGATTTGTGCAATATACGACTGATTGTTGTCCTATGGACAGAGTCTCCCACCTCAGCTGTAGATCTCTGCAGTTCATCCAGAGTGATCATGGGCCTCTTGGCTGCATCTCTGATCAGTCTTCTCCTTGTATGAGCTGAAAGGTTAGAGGGACGGCCAGGTCTTGGTAGATTTGCAGTGGTCTGATACTCCTTCCATTTCAATATTATCGCTTGCACAGTGCTCCTTGGGATGTTTAAAGCTTGGGAAATCGTTTTGTATCCAAATCCGGCTTTAAACTTCTTCACAACAGTATCTCGGACCTGCATGGTGTGTTCCTTGTTCTTCATGATGCTCTCTGCGCTTTTAACGGACCTCTGAGACTATCACAGTGCAGGTGCATTTATACGGAGACTTGATTACACACAGGTGGATTGTATTTATCATCATTAGTCATTTAGGTCAACATTGGATCATTCGGAGATCCTCACTGAACTTCTGGAGAGAGTTTGCTGCACTGAAAGTAAAGGGGCTGAATAATTTTGCACGCCCAATTTTTCAGTTTTTGATTTGTTAAAAAAGTTTGAAATATCCAATAAATGTCGTTCCACTTCATGATCGTGTCCCACTTGTTGTTGATTCTTCACAAAAAAATACAGTTTTATATCTTTATGTTTGAAGCGTGAAATGTGGCAAAAGGTCGCAAAGTTCAAGGGGGCCGAATACTTTCGCAAGGCACTGTATATTCAATGATATGTGGATTTGATAACTAATTCTACCTGCATTCCATGTATTGACTTCCTACGCAGATTGTATTTTTTTTATTGAACCTTTATTTAACTAGGCAGATAACAGAAAGTAAAATCTGATCAGAACTCAAATCATTACACTCAGGTTTGAATCACAGTCGGCACTGACTACAGTATCTCTGGTACATACAGTACATACCTCTCCATGGCGGTGGGGGAAAGGGACCCTTTTGATCCCGCTGTTGCTGTGGGTGACGAGGGGCTGCACAAAGCTGTAGACCAGTGCAGCTCCACCATTTTCCAGGCAACCACTTGCTCCCACCCAGCTCCTCCTTCATGTGCATCTCCTTCAGCATCTTCCTGAGAGACAGACTGATATTAGAGTACAAATAGTTTATGTTTCAATATACTTTGTGTTGTAGTCAAGACAGACAAAGATACAGTTGAAGCCGGAAGTTTACATACACCTTAGCCAAATACACTTAAACTCAGTTTTTCACAATTCCTGACATTTAATCCGAGTAAAAATTCCCTGTTTTAGGTCAGTTAGGATAACCACTTTATTTTAGGAATGTGACATGTCAGAATAATAGTAAAGAGAATGATTTATTTCAGCTTTTATTTCTTTCATCACATTCCAAGTGGGTCAGAAGTTTACATACATTCAACTAGTATTTGGTAGTATTGCCTTTAAATTGTTTAACTTGGGTCAAACATTTCGGGTAGCCTTCCACAAGCTTCCCACAATAAGTTGGGTGAATTTTGGCCCATTCCTCCTGACAGAGCTGGTGTATCTGAGTCAGGTTTGTAGGCCTCCATGCTCACACACACGTTTTCAGTTCTGCTCACAACTTTTCTATGGGATTGAGGTCAGGGCTTTGTGATGGCCACTCCAATACCTTGGCTGTGTTGTCCTTAAGCCATTTTGTCACAACTTTGGAAGTATGCTTGGGATCATTGTCCATTTGGAAGACCCATTTGCAACCAAGCTTTAACTTCCTGACTGATGTCTTGAGATTTTGCTTCAATATATCCACATAATTTTCCGTCCTCATGATGCCATCTATTTTGTGAAGTGCACCAGTCCCTCCTGCAGCAAAGCACCCCCACAACATGATACTTCCACCCTCGTGCTTCACAGTTGGGATGGTGTTCTTCGGCTTGCAAGCGACCCCCTTTTTCCTCAGAAGCTTCCATGACATAATTTTCTGGAATTTTCCAAGCTGTTTAAAGGCACAGTCCACTTAGTGTATGTAAACTTCTGACCCACTGGAATTGTGATACAGTGAATTATAAGTGAAATAATCTGTCCGCAAAACAACTGTTGGAAAAATGACTTGTGTCATGCACAAAGTAGATGTCCTAACCAACTTGCCAAAACTATAGTTTGTTAACAAGAAATTTGTAGAGTGGCTGAAAAACTCGTTATAATGACTCCAACCTAAGTGTATGTAAACTTCCGACTTCAACTGCATATAGTTAAGCAAACTTTACTATGCATGTTGTTAACCTGCACATCAACTACATGAAGACGGTAAACAACAATTGGTTTCCGTTTTCAAATTGGTTTCCGTTTCCTGTGTAACATCAATATGAGAAACATCAATATTGCTAAATGTTCTCTTTTTTTTACAACAAAGGCAGACTCCACCTAACTTTGGCTTGTAATCCATGTCTGCAATAAACCTGAATGTGAACTGAATGTTTGCTTAATGTCTCTGACTGTCAATACCATAATTCTTTAAAGAAATGTACATTCACACAAAGTCTTTCATGTGTATAAGTATTTCGGGTGGCCCTACCAGGCCTTGTGTGGGGAGTGTTACATCTGGAGGTGCTTGACCTGAGATGTTTGGATCTTTTTGTTGAGGTGCAGCGTCCACCTCTGGGTTGTGTTCTGCACCCTGCTGGGTGTCAGCTAGGGGCTCTGTTTACTGGCTATGTGCTAGGCTCCTCAACAGTGGGAAAATCCTCTACTTCTCCACTTTTCCTCAGCTGTTCCTCCTGAACACTTGTCCCTGTTCTGTCTTCACCTCGTAGGACCTTTGCTCCACAGGTCTGACTGCTGTGGCCCACTGCCACCACTGTTTCTGTCCTGTGATTGGCTGAAATTTCACCCTGTCATTTTGTTTCAGCTTTGTGAGATCCTTAGCAGAGGTATCATAGTATTTTGTCTATTTCTGCTGTATTTCTTTCAGATTTTCCTTCTGACAGTTTGTCATCACCGGTGTCAGCAGATTTTCACTCATTAATAGTAGTGTCTTTGTACGTCTTCCCATGAGAGCAATTGCAGGGCTGCTGTCTGTTCCTTGTGATGGTGTATTTCTGTGATCCAGCATGGCCAGGTATGGGTCAGCACCAGTGGAGTCTCCTCAGAGGAGGAAGGGGAGGACCATCCTCCTCAGTGAATTTCATAAAAATGTGTAAAACATTTTAAAAGTATTTAGATAAAACTATACTAAATATGTTCACATTCCACCAAATAATTTATTAAAACACACTGTTTTGCAACAAAGGTCTACAGTAGCCTCAACAGCACTCTGTATGATAGCACCATGGTTTAGCTCGAGGACAGCTAGCTTCCATCCTCATCTTGGTACATTGACTTCAATACATAACCCTGGAGGATCTTGGTTCTCACCACCGTACATAGACTTACACAGTAATTATGACAACTTCCAGAGGACGTCCTCCAACCTATCAGAGCTCTTGCAGCATGAACTGACATGTTGTCCACCCAATCGAAGGATCAGATAATGACTCTAGTACTGAAAGCATAAGCTACAGCTAGCTAGCACTGCAGTGTATAAACTGTGGTGAGTAATTGACTCAAGGAGAGAGAAAGACAACAGTTGAACAGTTTTCAACAAATTAATTTCTTCAAAAACGAGGCAAGCAAATGCAGCTGGCTAGTTTAGCCTATTCAAACACCCGGCTCAAACAGAGGGATGCTATGTTAGCTAGCTGGCTATGACTACCCAACACAACACTGGAACTCTTCCAAGTCTAGGTAAGCTTTTGGTTTTATTACTTTATTGCCACCTGGGGCATCTGTAGGCCTAGGCATCTGTCTGATGGCTATCACTTTTCCTGGGTCCACTTTCAACCCATTGGATGTTAGCAGGTGGCCAATGTAGAGCACTTCCTTCAGCCTGAGCTGCAGCATCTCCAGATTCATCTTGATATTGAGCTTCCTGCATCTGTCCAGGAGCATTCTCAGGTTATTGTCATGGTCCAGAGTCGCTGCTTCATGGTTGTCTCCTTCTCCCACAATCAGGATGTCATCTGCAATAATTTTGACTCCTGGAAGACCTTCCATATCCTGGTTCAACATCCTCTGAAAGATCTCTGGGGGCTGGACTGATTCCCATTGGCATTCGCAGCCACCTGTAGCATCTCATGGGTGTAGAGAACATGGTGAGACTCCTCCTCCAGTTCCACATGCCAAAATAATTTTTTTACATCAAAAACAGAGAACACGCATGCTCTGTTCAGGTTTGGCAGCACCTCTTCAATAGTGGATAGTGGGTAATGGCTCGTCTTGAGCGCCTTGTTGAGGGGTTTTGGATCAATACACAATCATAGTTTTCCAGATGGTTTCTGCACTATGATCAGGCTACTAATCCAATCTGTGCTTTTTCAACAAATTTTATCGTCCTTATTTTCTCTAGATCCCCAAGCTCCTCTTCGAGTGGTTTATATACTGGCACGCTTTTCTTTGGCAGATGGACAGGGTCCACTTGCTCATCCACTTCCAGCCTCAGTTTGCCGGGTAAGCATCCGTCTCCCTGGAAGTTATCAGCGTACTCCTGTTTTATTTGCTCTTTAGTCCAGGATCCTGTTATTTTCACGATGGCCAGGATGTTGTGATGCTGCACAGTAATCAATTCCATTGCCTGGATAGCATTACTGCCTAGAATGGGCCTGTGCACATTCTTGTTGACTACGATGAACTCAACCCTGTAGGTTTTCTTATTGCGTGGATTGATCACTTTAAGTATGCACTTCCCCAGTGGTGTCAGAGTACTCTTGTTATACAACACCAATGGGCTCTAGGTGACTGTCTTTTATGAGGTTTTCAGTGATAACATTGGCTCTCCGAGTGGCGAAGCAGTCTAAGGCACTGCATCTCAGACTGCAGTCCCTGGTTTGAATCTAGGCTGTATCACATCCAGCCGTGATTGTGAGTCCCATAGAGCGGCGCACAATTGGCCCAGTGTTGTCCGAGTTTGGCCGGGGTAGGCCGTCATTGTAAATAATAATTTGTTCTTTAACTGACTTGCCTAGTTAAATAAAGGTTCAATTACAACTAGCGCTAGTTGACCAGCAAGGTTGCAAAGAGAACTGCATTGGGGTCTGTGATTTTCTCCTGTTGATGTAGGAGAACGTTGGCCCTAATGTGATGCAGAGAACATCCTCAACACTCTCTGAGTCTGCAGCTCTTCCAATCTGTATGCATTTCTCTAAACTGAGATCCGTCTCTCTGAGTAAGAGCCCTCTTAATGGGTCACATGTGCCACACACAATCCTGTCCCTGATATGAGAGTGTGTGATTACTCCAAAGTTGCAGGTTTCCACTAGAGTCCTCAATTTAGTGAGATATTTGTCTAAGCTCTCATCTTGGCAGTGACTGCGTATGAAAACATTATATCTCTCAATTGTTTAATTTTTCTTGTGATCACAAAATGCATCCAGTGCTGCATTTACTTCATCAACAAAGAGATTGTATTTTGTACTGCCTGCACAGAGGGTCTTACAAATCTCTACCTTTCCCCCAATGAGATAATACAGTAGCTTAACTTTGTAGTGATCAGGTTTTTCTTCCATTGTAAGAGCCATGTACAAATTGAATTTATCTTTCCATCTTTTCCAGGTAAGTGCTAAATTACAATCATCAAAGGCAATTTTTCTCCGAGGTTTCAGTGCGTTTTCCATGGCCATTTATTTGTAGAATGGAACGTTAGCTACACACGAATCTGCTTGTGTCCAATAGCCAGTTAGCTTTTAGCACAGAGTCACTCACAATAGCCAGGCAGCGTTGACGTTCGGTGCGATGACTAGCTTGTAAACGCGGCACTTTTCCAAACTGCCATCTGGGATGTCTTGTTCATTTACATACATGAGATCCAGTTTATTTTGAGTACCGCTGCTACCATGTTTCAATATGCCTCGTGTTGTAGTCACGACAGACAAAGATATATAGCAAACTTTACTATGCATGTTGTTAACCAATACTGTTAACCAAAACCAGCTACTGTTTATAGGCCTCCTGGGTACAGGCCTACAGTGTTCCTCACTGAGTTCCCTGAATTCCTATCGGACCTTGTAGTCATGACAGACACTATTCAAATTGTTGGTGACTTTAATATTCACAAGGAAAAGTCCACAGACCCATCATCGACTCAGTGGGTTTTGTCCAACATGTCTCCGGACCTACTCACTGCCACAGTCATACTCTGGACCTAGTTTTGTCCCGTGGAATAAATATTGTGAATATTAATGTTTTTCCTCATAATCCTGGACTATCGGACCACCAATTTAATACGTTTACAATGGCAACAAATAATCTGCTCAGACCCCAACCAAGGATCATCCAAAGCCGTGCTATAAATTCACAGACAACCCAAAGATTCTTAGATGCTCTTCCAGACTCCCTCCACCTACCCAAGGAAGTTGGAGTACAAAAATCGGGTTAAACACCGAACTGAGGAACTAAATGTAACCTTGCTTAATACCCTAGATGCAGTCACAACCCAAAAAACAAAAAACATTTGTCAAATGAAACTATCTCCCTGGTATACAGAAAATACGCTTGCCCTGAAGCAAGCTTCCAGAAAATTGGAACGCAGGGGAGAGACTCAAGTTTTTAATCCAATATCTCTTGACACATTCATGATAATAATAATGGCCTCTAAACAATCATGCTGAAAACTGGACCCTATTCCAACTAAACTACTGAAAGAGCTGCTTCCTGTGCTTGGCGCTCCTATGTTGAACATAATAAGCAGCTCCCTATCCACCTGATGTGTACCAAACTCACTAAAAATGGCAATAATAAAGCCTCTCTTGAAAAAGCCAAACCTTGACCCAGAAAATATAAAAAACTATTGGCCTGTATCGAATCTTCCATTCCTTTTAAAAATATATTTTTGAATCTGTTGCGCAGCAACTCACTGCCTTCCTGAAGACAAACAATGAATCTGAAATGCTTCAGTCTGGTTTTAGACCCCATCATAGGACTGAGACTGCACTCGTAAATTACCTTTTAATGGCGTCAGACCAAGGCTTTGCATCTGTCCTCTTGCTCCTAGACCTTAGTGCTGCTTTTGACACCATCGATCATGACATACTTTTGGGGAGATTGGAAACCTAAATTGGTCTATACGGACAAGTTCTGGCCTGGTTTAGACCTTATCTGTTGGAAATATATCCGTTTGTCTCTGTGGATGGTTTGTCCTCTGACATCAACTGTAAGTTTTGGTGTTCCTCAAGGTTCCGTTTTAGGACCAATATTGTTTTCACGATATATTTTACTTCTTGGTGACGTCATTCGGAAACATAATGTTAACTTTCACTACTATGTGGGCAATACACAGCTGTACATTTCGATGAAACATGGTGAAGCCCCAAAATTGCCCTCCCTGGAATCCTATGTTTCAGACATAAGGAATTGGATGGCGGCAAATGTTTTACTTTTAAACTCGGACAAAACATAGATGCTAGTTCTAGGTCCCAAGAAACAAAGAGATCTTCCTGTGACATCGGGTGGTGAAGGTGTCCTGGAGTGCAGGTAGTTTGCCCCCGTGGATGCGTGGGGCAGACCGCAGCAGACTTCTGGAGAGCCCTGCGGTTGCGGACGGTACAATTGCCGTACCAGACGGTGATACAGCCCGACAGGATGCTCTCGATTGTGTATCTGTAAAAGTTTGTGAGGGTTTTAGGGGCCAAGCCAAATTTATTCAGCCTCCTGAGGTTAAAGAGGTGCTGTTGCACCTTTTTCACCACACTGTCTGTGTGGGTGGAACATTTCAGATCGTCAGTGATGTGTACGCCGAGGAACTTGAAGATTTCCACCTTCTCCATGGCGGTCCCGTCGATGTGGATAGGGGTGTACTCCCTCTGCTGTTTCCTGAAGTCCACAATCAGTTTGTTTTGTTGACGTTGAGTGAAAGGTTATTTTCCTGGCAGCACTCTCCCAGTGCCCTCACCTCCTCCCTGTAGGCTGTCTCGTCATTGTTGGTAATCAGGCCTACTACTGTTGTGTTGTCTGCAAACTTGATGATTGAGTTGGAGGTGTGCATTGCCACACAGTCATGAGTGAACAGGGAGTACAGGAGGGGGCTGGGCACGCACCCTCGTGGGGCCCCAGTGTTGAGGCTTAGCGAAGTGGAAGTGTTGTTTCCTACCTTCACCACCTGGGGGGCGGCCCGTCAGGAAGTCCAGGACCCAGTGGCACAGGGCGGGGTTCTGACCCAGGGCCCCGAGCTTAATGATGAGCTTGGAGGGTACTATGGTGTTGAATGTTGAATATAGTCAATGAACAGCATTCTTACATAGGTATTCCTCTTGTCCACTTGGGATAGGGCAGTGTGCAGTGAGATGGCGATTGCATCGTCTTTGGATCTATTGGGGCAGTATGAAAAAACCATGTGACCTGATTAGTAAAACTCTGGTCCCACCAAAGGCCATATTAAACCTAAATACAACAGATTAATCACGTCATACCGTACAGCCTAAGGTCAGGAGTTTTGATTAGGTCCTGGCTAGGTTACCAGATCCATGCATAACACCACGCACCTCCAGGAGCCAGGGTTTGAGCTTGGCATCCAGCAGGATGTTAAAGTCCAGGATCTCTGGAGCTGTGCCCTAGCTGGCTTGGGAAGCCTGTGCTGTATTTCTGCCTCAGGGTCGGGTGGGCCGTGATCAGGTTCTTAATGACCACATCTTCCCCGTCTGAAAAAGAGTGCCACCATATCGTGGCCTCCAATATAGGTGCAGGTTTCGATTATAGGTGCAACTGTCCCAGAATCCCAGTAAGAGGACTGATAATGACCAGTTGGAGACATGGATACAATTCACACTGTATTGCCACAACAAAAAGATGGGTACACACACACAGCAAACAAGAAGAGGAGAATAGTAGTAGGGTAAGTGTCCATGACATAAACTGACCAGGTGAAAGATATGATCCCTTGTTGACATCACTTAAATCGACTTCAATCAGTGTAGATGAAGGGGAGGAGACAGGTTAAAGAAGGTTTGAGCCTTGAGACAATTGAGACATTGATTGTGTGTGCGTGCCATTTTGAGGGTGAATAGGCAAGACAAAAGATTTAAGTGCCTTTGAACAGGGTATGGTAGTAGGTGTCAGGTACACCGGTTTGAGTGTGTCAAGAACTGCAATGCTGCTGTGTTTTTCACGCTCACGCTCGTGTGTGTCAAGAATGGTCCACCAACCAACTTGACACAACTGTGGGAAGAATTGGAGTTAACATGGGTCAGCATCCCTCTGGAACGCTTTCGACACCTTGTAGAGTCCATGCCCTCAAATAATTGAGGCTTTTATGAGGGCAAAAGGGGGTGCAACTCAATAGTAGGAAGGTGTTCCTAATGTTTTGTACACTCAATGTATATTCCTATTTCCTACACATCAACTACCTTCACTGCAGGTACAGTAATCACATCACACTCAACTGACTGCCCAATCAGCAGGGCAGTTCATATGGATGAGCAGGTAGCCATGCCTTGCATGTCTTGGAATGGTTACCTTGGAGATGTAGTTCTGGCAGATGATGTGCTCCTCAGGGTTGATATCCCGGGGCTGATGGTTGATGTGATTCCCTTTGCCATGGCAACCATTTTCGAGTTTGCGGATAAAGGTCTTTTGCTTCCACACTCTTACAGTAACCTTGAAATTCAATGTACCTGCAATGCAAGGGATGTTGTGTGGTTTCAAATTATTACATTTTATAGCTTTGGTATTTAAGGCTTTAGTTCCTTCATAATATTTTCTTCAACCCTTGCACCCACAGTGTTGTGAACTTTGGTGCCTTTGGAAAATGTGTGTGTGTTTGCATGTGCGATTTACACAGTAGGCCAACATGCAGCTGTTCCACAGTCTCCCATGGTGAGCTTTTACCCTGCAAGAGGGCACCAGGTTTTGGGGAAGATGTTCTACTCTTTAGGGACGAGTCGAAGCATCCTGTTCATATTCCTAGCCAGTAGATCCTTCCTGCAGATCTCATTCATCCCTGGGCAAAACTGGGACTCAGGTGTAGATGTAACATAGTAAATGTAAATCCGAGACACTTCATTCGTATGATATGTTACGTTTCATATGGTATGTACATATATTAATTTGTGGATGTCCATCATCCATTTTGTATATGTTACAAATTACAATTCGTATGATATGTTACGAATTGTAATTTGTACATGTTATAAATTGCAATTCGTTTGAAATGTTACATTCCAATTTGTTGTGGCTAATGTTAGTTAGGTAGCTAATGTGAATGTGAGCTAGGTGGCTAATGCGAATGTTAGCTAGGTGGCTAACGTTTGCTTTTTTAACCTTTATTTAACTAGGCAAGTCAATTGAGAACAAATTCTTGTTTACAATGATGGCCTACCAAGAAGCAAAGGGCCTTCTGCAGGGACGGGGGTTGGGATAAAAAATGTAAAAAGTTAGACAAAACATACATCCCAACAAGAGAGACACCACAACACTACATAAAGAGGTACCTAAAGACAACAACATAGCATGGCAGCAACACATGACAACACAGCATTGTAGCAAAACAACATGACAACAACACGGTAGCAACACGACATGGCAGCAGCACGACAGGGGCTAAGCTAGGGGATAGGGTTAGGGGTTAAGGTTAAAGTTAACGTTAGGAGTTAGGTTAGGGTTAGGGGAAGGGTTAGCTAATTAGCTATGTAGTAGCTCAAAAGTAGTAAGTAATTGCAAAATGTAACTAATCAATTCTTAATTCTAAGTATGAAAGAATAAAAATAAACATTTTAATGAACTGAATAAGAAATGTGTGAAAATGTATTGTTGCGTTTTTAGCATTATAAATTATCTTACCACACTTATACTTGCAGATTATGAGGTGAATTGCAAGTGGTCTGAAAATTGAAATAAACTGGTAAAGGGGCATTTGTGAATACTGTATCTTTCAGATGAATTAGTATATAGACAATCAATCACATTTATTCATAAATCCCTTTTTACATCAGCAGATGTCACAACGTGATTTTACAGAAACCCAGCCTAAAACCCCAAAAAGCAAGCAATGCAGATGTAGAAAGGCAGGAACCTAAGAAGAAACCTAGAGAGGAATCTGGATCTGAGGGGTGCCAGGATCTGAGGGGTGGCAGGTCCTCCTCTGGCTGTGCCGGGTGGAGATTATAAGAGTACATGGCCATTAAGGCCAGATTGTTCTTCAAGATATTCAAACATTCATAGATGACTAGCAGGGTCAAATAATAATTACAGTGGTTGTAGAGTGTGCAACAGGTCAGTACCTCAGGAGTAAATGTCAGTTGCATAGCCAAGCATTCAGAGGTTGAGAAAGCAGGAGCGAGAGAGTCAAAAACAGCAGGTCGGAACAAGGTAGCGTGTCCAGTGAGCAGGTCATGGTTTCATAGCCACAGGCAGAACAGTTAAAACTGGAGCAGCAGCATGACTAGGTGGACTGGGGACAGCCAGGACTCAGGTCCTCTGGGAGGTTAGAGAGGGAGAGAGAGAGAGAATTAGAGGGAGCATACTTAAATTCACACAGGACCAGTGACGACTCGTCATTCAGGGCAGTTGGGGCAAAATAAAATATATATTTATTCATCCTTTTTTATTATTATTTTTTGTCTGTTTTGCATGTTATTTTGGCATTAATACGTGTCACATATAAGTTTGCAAACAATTTAAAATAAAAAAAATTATTGACTTAATAAAGCCGCATATGAACATGATCTCTTTTTTGCTTTCTTGAGTAAGGCAGTTCCAGAATGCAGGTGTTTCAGGCTAGCTCAGTGCTTTCTTTGGTGGTGTGGCAGCCTGTTGAAAATTCCTTAGCGTAGGGGTTGGTAATGTTCTCCAGTTGCGCCGTGATTGGCTCAGTGTTCTGTCACTCATGGGGACACTACGTCACCGCAAAATCTAAGGGTAGAGCTAAACAATTCAAGCCCCTTGGGTGCTGCCATAAAGTTACAATAGAGTGCCCATCCAAGAGGGCTCAAGGCCATTGGCCACAGATAAAATGACATCAAATCACATAATATCAACCACAGCTTTGATTGGACTAATCATGTAAACGTCATACTTCAAAATCTTAGCTAGCAAGCTAGCAGTCATCATCATGAATAAAGTCGACAATTTACTGGCAAATCCTTTTCAATCCTTGTCATATGAAGAGAAATTATAACAAGAAATTATAGCCATTGGACATAAACATTATACAACAAGTTGGAAATCGCAAATCCTTCAGAATCCAGAGTCAATCGGAAACCAAAAACGTATTTTCCACAACTTCCAAGGAACCAAAATGTGCAAGCTTGGAAACCAGATACAGTATTTTGGGAACTTGACTTGCATATTCCAATAAACATTCCAGTTGAGCACAAATTAAGTAGGCCTACATTAACAATCACGCTGATTTTCTTCAGGTAGCATGTTTAAAAGTTCCTCAAATTTGCAGGAATAAATGTTATAGTTGGGTTTTTCAAAACTGAAAAATTTGATTCTGATCCTCCGTATAGGGATTTGGATCTGGTAATCCAATCTGCCCTTTAGTCAGGATCAAATGTCTTTATTGCATTTTTCAAAGGTGATTAGGATAGTTTTCATGCTGAAAATCGGGATTATCTTGGTCCTACTGGAAGGGTGGATTTAGAAAGGCGAATGAAAGAATGTATAAAAAATGTATATACCTTGTCACCTTAGTTACATTGAAATGTCTTGTTTGTAATGTACTTGAAAGCAAAGGTTCATTATGTTAAATTGACAGCAATATAGGTATATGGTCAGTTGCTATATTGAGAAGTGTCAAATAAAGGTTTGTACTTACATATTATTTTTACCTTTATTCATGTAGTTTACTCTTCTCTGTTTCCTTATGACAGAGTAGAAGTAGTACCATAACCTGTCTAGTAGATAGCAAGGTGTAAGCCTGTTCAAAGCCCTGAAAATCCAGATTTTGTGATCTTGATGTTGTGGTATCTGGATCAGAATGATCCTTTCTGACATCTTTAAAACAGCCAGATCGATCTGATCCTGGATTGCAAAAACGAGGTTTACAGAATCCGGATCATTCTGATCCAGATGTGAAGTTCCTAAAAACTGGGCCCAGAGCACAGATTCGATTCTGATTTGGATGGTGCCAGTGGGAGCCAGGATCGGCCTGTGGAAAGGACCGGTTGAGCCTGGGAATAAATCAACTGTGCCCGAATTCCAAAGGGCTCACGTTGGCCACCATCATTATTCTACAGGGTTCACCTGTGAATCTATTTTCATTGGGGTCCCCAGCTTGATGAATGGCTGTAGGTTTAGGTTTGATTTGCTTTATAGTCCTACTCATCTCAAACAGGATTTCTTCTGAAGTTGAACGGCTTGGCATCAAAGTCTTGTTTAGTGCTGAATATTTTTTTCACGGTTTTCTTTTCTCTCACTCTCTTGGTATTCATTAGAGCAACATACCGACACAGGTAAGAGTCTGTGTCTACAAGTTCATGCAAGGTGATGTCAGAACAACCCTCTGTGCATCCTGTCAGTCCAACCAGCTTTTAAAGTTGTGTCAAACTTTGACTGTGTGGCTGTTATGTCAAACATCAGCCTGTAAACCTAATAATAATGGTTATGGACAAAATAGGCTATATTGGTACTGGCTACATTCACAACATGACACTGATATTCTCTTCTAGCTTGCATATGACATTAAAGTCAGGTTTGTTTTTGGTAGAAAAATCAGCATATCCCCTGCCATACCGTCCACAATGCACACACACACTACCGTGTCTGGTGCAAAACGGCATCCAAGTGCCACTATGTTGCTGTGTCCCATCAATTGAACCTCTAGAGGGCACTCACACCTCAGCAATTCATGCAATAGGAGCTTTGAGTTAGGAGTTAAGACATAGTTAAGACATACACCACTGTAGCTCCCACAACTCATTACTTATCCTGACACCCACAGTACCAGTACATAAATGAAAACACCACACACATAGTGTGTGTGGATGTGTTTGTGTGTGTTTGGAGGGCTGTGTGGGGGTTTGGAGGGCTGATGTCCCACATACAGTACGACAGTCCATTCGTTATGAAACACTCTTGGTGTTTAAAAACACAGGACTAAATTTGGCTAAGTGAATGGGTCTCAACTACTGTTGTTGATGTTGCTGTGATTTATAGCACTACTGAAGACAGGGGAATTATAACATTACGCCCTGTGTCTGATAACAGCTGTGACTAATCTAGGTGATAAATGCACAAATTCCTCTCTCAATAGCTGTTTTCTGGTGGAAATGAACAAGCTATCCGAGCTGGAAAATATGAACATATGAACCACCCCACGAACTACATCACTGTGTCATTTCCCAGTAACATCCAGTTTCACGGTGGTGAAAATTGTTGGTTGATGTGTCACCATGTTGAATAGTGCTCTAAACCATTGTCTGTGATAAAGAAAGGACATTCAGTTTGACATATAATGTTGTATTTATACCCAATTCAAAATACCTGTTGTGGTTAAATGTATGGAGTATGAATAAGCAGAACATGAGGAGGGGAGGGTAGAGGATCGGTAATGGGGAGAAAAGGGAGTTATATCACAATAGTTCAAGTTGTACAGTTACAGGGTTGGATAACAGATGTGGTTTAGCATGTTTCTTTATCGGTATATACAGTATACTCCTCTCCTCCCATAAGCACAGAAAGATACAGAGCCTTCAGAAAGTATTCATATCCCTTCCACATTTTGTTGTGTTACAACCTGAATATATATGTTTTTTCTCACCTGTCTACACACAATACCTCATAATGACAAAGTGAAAACATGTTTTAGAAATGTTTGCACATTTATAAATACAGAAATATCTTAATTTACATAAGTAATCACACCCCTGAGTCAATACATGTTAGAATCACCTTTGGCAGCGATTACAGCTATGAGTCTTTCTGGGTAAATGTCTAAGAGCTTTGCACAACTGCGTTGCACAATATTTGCACAATGTTCTTAAAAAAATTCTTCAAGCTCTGTCAAGTTGGTTGTTGATCATTGCTAGACAGACATTTTCAAGTCTTGCTGTAGATTTTCAAGCCGATTTAAGTCAAAACTGTAACTAGGCCACTTAGGAACATTCAATGCAGTCTTAGTAAGCAACTCCCGTGTATATTTGGCCTTGTGTTTTAGGTTATTGTCCTGCAGAAAGTTGCATTTTTTTCCCAGTGTCTGTTGGAAAGCAGAATGAACCAAGTTTCCTCTATTATTTTTCCTGTGCTTAGCTCTATTTTGTTTATTTTTATCCCACCAAAAAATGACCTAGTCCTTGCTGATGACAAAAATACGAATAACAAGATGCAGCCACGACCATGCTTTAAAGTATGAAGAGTGGTACTCAGTGATGTGGCGTGTTGAATTTTCCCAAAACAGGACAAAACATTTTTTTTTTAGGCAGTTTTACTTTAGTGCCTTATTGCAAACAGGATGTGTGTTTTGGAATATTTGTATTCTGTACAGGCTTCCTTATTTTCATTCTATCCTATCACAGCCATTAAACTCTGTAACTGTTTTAAAGTCACCATTGGCCTCATGGTGAAATCCCTGATCGGTTTACGTCATCTCCGGCAATTGAATTTGGAAGGACTCCTGTATCTTTGTAGTGACTGGGTGTATTGATACACCATCCAAAGTGTAATTATTACCATCACCATGCTCAAAGGGATATTCAATGTCTGCTTATTTTATTTTTTACCCGTCTACCAATAGGTGCCCTTCTTTGCGAGGCATTGAAACCTCCCTGGTCTTTGTGGTTGAATCTGTTTGTGAAATTCACTTGTGTAGGGTACAGAGATGAGATAGTCATAATACAAAACATGTTAAATACTATTACTGCACACAGAGTGAGTCCATGCAACTTTTTATGTGACTTGTTAAGCACATTTTTATTTAGGCTTGTCTTAATAAATCGGTTGAATACTAACTGACAAAATTAATTTGTATTAATTTGTAAACATTTCTAAAAACAAAGTCCACTTTGACATTATGGGGTATTGTGTGTAGGAAAGGAAAGGTCTGTGAATACTTTCTGAAGGCCCTGTACATGTGCAGAAGCACGATGTGTGCAGACTCACTCACTGATACACAACATGACCAGAAGTATGTGGACATCTGCTCTTCGAACATCTCATTGACATATCATGGGCATTAATATGTAGTTGCCTCCACTACTCTGGGAAGACTTTCCACTAGATGTTGGATCATTCCTGCAGGGACCGTCTTCCATTCAGCCACAAGAGCATTAGTGAGGTCCACACTGATCTCGACAAACCATTTCTATATGGACCTCGCTTTGTGCACAGGATGTTGTCAAGCTGAAACAGGAAGAGAGCCTTCCCCAAACTATTGCCACAAAGTTGGAAGCACAGAATCATCTAGAATGTCATTGTATGCTGTAGCGTTAATATTTCCATTCACTGGAACTATGGGGCCTAGCCTGAGACGTGAAAAACAGCACCAGACCACGATTCCTCCTCCACCAAACTTTACAATCGGCACTATACATTTGGGGAGGTAGCGTTCTCTTGGCATCCGCCAAAACCAAATTTGTCCGTCGGAGTGCCAGATGGTGAAGCGTGATTCATCACTCCAGCCGACACTTGGCATTGCGCATGGTGATCTTAGGCTTGTGTGTGGCTGCTGGGCCATGGAAACCCATTTCATGAAGCTCCCGACGAACAGTTTTTGTGCTGACGTTGCTTCCAGAGGCAGTTTGGAACTCGGTAGTGAGTTTTGCAACCAAGGACAGATGATTTTGACGCGCTTCAGCACTCGGCGGTCCCATCTGAGCCGTTGTTGCTCCTAGACAATTCCACTTCACAATAACAGCACTTACAGTTGACCGGGGCAGCTCTAGCAGGGCAGAGGTTTGACAAACTGACTTGTTGGAAAGGTGGCATCCTATGACGGTGCTACGTTGAAAGTCACTGAGCTCTTCAGTAAAGCCATTCTACTGCCAATGTTTGTCTATGGAGATTGCATGGCTGTGTCCTAGATTTTGTATACCTGTCAGCAATGGGTGTTGCTGAAATAGCCGAATCCACTAATTTAAAGGGTTGTCGACGTACTTTTGTATATACAGTGTAGTTGCATACAGTACCCGTCATAAGTTTGGACACGCCTACTCATTCCAGGTTTTTTTAAAAATGTTATCCTATTTTCTACATTGTAGAATAATAAAGATATAAAAACTATGAAATAACACATATGGAATCATGTGGTAACCAGAAAAGTGTTAAACAAATCAAAATATATTTTATATTAGAGATTCTTCAAAGTAGCCACCCTTTCCCTTGATGACAGCTTTGCACACTCTTGGCATTATCTCAATCAGGTTCAAAAGGCCTGGGATGCATTTCAATTAATAGGTGTGCCTTTGTAAAGGTAATTTGTGGAATTTCTTTCCTTCCTAATATGCTTGAGCCAATTAGTGTTGTGACAAGGTAGAGTGGGTATACAGAAAATAGCCCTATTTGGTAAAAGACCAAGTCCATATTATGGCAAGAACAGCTCAAATAAGCAGAGAAACAACAGTCCATCATTACTTTTAAGACATGGTCAGTCAATCCAGAAAATTTTAAGAACTAAAAGTTTCTTCAAGTGCAGTCACAAAAACCATCAAGCCCTATGATGAAACTGGCTCTCATGAGGACCGCCACAGGAAAGGAAGACCCAGAGTTACCTCTGCTGCATAGGATAAGTTCATTAGAATGAACCTCAGATTGCAGCCCAAATAAATGCCTCACAAGTAACAGACACATCTCAACATCAACTGTTCAGAGGAGACTGCGTGAATCAGGCCTTCATTGTCGAAATGCTGCAAGGAAACCACTACTAAAGGACACCAATAAGAAGAAGAGACTTTCTTGAGCCAAAAAACATGCGCAATGGACATTAGACCGGTGGAAATCTGTCTTTAGGTCTGATGAGTCCAAATTTGCGATTTTTGGTTCCAACCGCCGTGTCTTTGTGAAACGCAGAGTAGGTGAATGGATGATCTCCGCATGTGTGGTTCCCACCATGAAGCATGGAGGAGGATGTGTGATGGTGTGGGGGTGATTTGCTGGTGACACTGTCAGGGATTTATTTAGAATTTCAAGGCACACAACCAGCATGGCTACCACAGCATTCTGCAGCAATACGCCATCCCATCTGGTTTGCGCCTAGTGGGACTATGATTTGTTTTTCAACAGGACAATGACCCCAAACACACCTCCAGGCTGTGTAATGGCTATTTGACCAAGAAGGAGAGACCTGACCTCCATAATCACCCGACCTCAACCCAAATGAGATAGTTTGGGATGAGTCGGACCGCAGAGTGAAGGAAAAGCAGCCAACAAGTGCTCCTTCAAGACTGTTGGAAAAGCATTCCAGGTGAAGCTAGTTGAGCGAATGCCAAGAGTGTGCATTGCTGTCATCAAGGGAAAGGGTGGCTACTTTGAAGAATCTCTAATATAAAATGTTGAACACTTATTTGGTTACTACATGATTCCATGTGTAATTTCATAGTTGTTATGTCTTCACGATTATTCTACAATGTAGAAAATAGTAAAAAATAAAATCCTTGAATGAGTAGGTGTGTCCAAACTTTTGACTGGTACTGTATATTTACAGGTGTATTCGTAGTCTTATGTTTCTCTGAATCTGTTGGTTTTGGCTGTGCAGGAAATTCTCAGTCTTCTTCCTCTCTTCTCTCTCTTCCTTCTTCTTCTCCTGGATATATATCAACAGTACTAGTGTTTTTATGTTCTTTCTCAGAATACTTACACATCTTTTTTGAACAATCTAAACCTCATTTATACTTACAGTTGGAGTCGGAAGTTTACATACACTTAGGTTGGAGTCATTAAAACCTGTTTTTCAACTCCACAAATTTTCACTCCACAAATTTCTTGTTAACAAACTATAGTTTTGGCAAGTCGGTTAGGACATCTACTTTGTGCGTGACACACGTCATTTTTCCTACAATTGTTTACAGACAGATTATTTCACTTATAATTCACTGTATCACAAATCCGGTGGGTCAGAAGTTTACATACACTAAGTTGACTGTGCCTTTAAACAGCTTGGAAAATTCCAGAAAATTTCATGGCTTTAGAAGCTTCTGATAGGCTAATTGAAATAATTTGAGTCAATTGGAGCTGTACCTGTGGATGTATTTAAAGGCCTACCTTCAAACTCAGTGGCTCTTTGCTTGATATCATGGGAAAATCAAAAGAAATCAGCCAAGACCTCAGAAAAACAATTGTAGACCTCCACACGTCTGGTTCATCCTTGGGAGCAATTTCCAAACGCCCGAAGGTACCTCGTTTATCTGTACAAACAATAGTACGCAATTATAAACACCATGGGAACACGTAGCCATCATACCACTCAGGAAGAAGACGCATTCTGTCTCCTAGGAGGAATGGGCCATAATCCACCCAATTTATTGTGGGAAGCTTGTGGAAGGCTACCTGAAAAGTTTGATCCAAGTTAAAAGACAATGCTACCAAATACTAAATGTGTGTATGTAAACTTCTGACCCACTGGGAATGTGATGAAAGAAATAAAAGCTGAAATAAATCATTCTCTCAACAATTATTCTGACATTTCACATTCTTAAAATAAAGTGGTGATCCTAACTGACCTAAAATGGGGACTTTTTACAAGGATTAAATGTCAGGAATTGTGAAAACTGAGTTTAAATGTCTTTGGCTAAGGTGTATGTAAACTTCTGACTTCAACTGTACATAGGGGAACATCTATAACCATATGTCATAGTATATCAACAAACAAACCTGAAGTGTCTGAACAGTGCAGAAAGAGCTCTGAGCAAACCTCTGCCACTGCACCTGTTTATCAAACAAGCACTGGACAACAAGCAATCACAAGACTTCAGACAGAATCACCCAGACATACCCGATATATCCAAATTCATACCATAGAGTAGACATGTCACATACCCAAAACATAACATAGACGGCCATTATGTAAACCGAGTTTAGCCACCATGTTGAAACCAAACGTTTCATGAGAATTGCAGTCTAATTTGGAACCTACTCATATAAAACCACAACCAACATAGATAGATACACATCTGAGCTGCATTTCATTCTAAGAAGTTGTCTCCCCTCTCCTTCTGCTCTGGTTCAGCCTCTGCACAGATCAAAGATGACTGGGTAGGTCTAAACAATAGCTTCACCTGCTTTCACCTATCCAGTCCTATCAGATCTGTGAGTATCTGAGTGAATCAAGACAGCAGCTTCGCAGCATTGACCCCTGACCCCCTGGTCCTCATGACCTCATCGTGCGTATGTTCCTGTACTGGCAGAGCAGCAGCTGTCTGAAGGTGTTCTTGAAGGTGGTGTTGCACAGGGCGTAGCAGGCCGGGTTGACGGTGCTGTTGATGTAGCACAGCCAGTAGCCAATGGTCCACAGCGAGTTGGGGATGCAGCTGGAGCAGAAGGTGTTGATGAGCACCATCACATTGTAAGGTGTCCACGTGGCCACGAACGCCACCAGAATGGCCATGATGGTGCGCGTCACCTTCTTCTCCCGGGACGGAGGGCCCTTTTTCTTCTTCGTCTTCCTCTTGGGGCTCTGCTTGGAGTTCCTCATTGTCACCTGGAGACAGAAAAGTGATAGATTTTTTATCAGTATGAATGCATTTTTTTTCATGATTCTACATTCTCCCCTACCATGTAAAATATCTTGTGCTTTTTGATTATGGTTATAAGTATACACTTAGTACACAAAACATTCGGAACACATACCTAATATTGAGTTAGGTTGAGGACTACAAGGTATCGAAAGGGTTCCACAGAGATGCTGGCCCATGTTGACTAATGCTTCCCACAGTTGTATCAAGTTGGCTGGATGTCCTTTGGGTGGTGGACCATTCTTGATACACAAGAGAAACTGTTGAGCGTGAAAAACCCAGTAGCGGTGTAGTTCTTGACACAAACCAGTGCACCTGGCACCTACTTCCATAACCCTTTCAAATGCACTTCAATCTTCAGTCTTGCCCATTCACCTTCTGAATGGCACACATACACAATCCATGTCTCAATTGTCTCAAGGCTTAAAAATCCCTCTTTAACCTGTCTCTTCACTTTCATCTACACTAATTGAAGTGGATTTAACAAGTGACATAAATAAGGGACCATAGCTTTCACCTGGATTCACCTGGTCAGTCTATGTCATGGAAACAGCTGGTGTTCTTAATGTTTTGTATACTCAGTGTATATATCTTTTCACTTTACACATACTTCATATTATTATTTAATGGAAGTTGCTGTCTATTCTGTTGTGCATTATATATATATATCAACACCTTTAACAGCGTCCGTGTCACCAGGCTGTGTTTCTCTGTTGCAGGGGTGGAATCTGTGTTGCTGTGCGTGGCTTTGTATGTCTCTCCCTCAGGCCAGGAGTTGCTTCTGATACAGGAGAGTTTGGGCCCACAGCCTTTGGCCTGGTTCTGATAGCAACACCGCGTCTGGCTGGATTTGGCCTCACCGTTTGACCCCTTCTGTGATAGGCCAGGCTCTTTCTTTTGATTGGATGATGAGGCAAGGTTGCTGACTGTTGTGGTAGAGCTATCTCTGTCTGGCCCTTCCCCTCTGCAGGGCTCCCTGTCATTCTGCTGCTGGACCCCCTCCCCGACCTTCTCTCCATCCCCACCCTCCTCCTCCTCCTCCTCCCCAGTCACAGTGCAGTCATTGGGCTGGGCCCTGCACCCATCCTCCTGGCTCTGCGATGGGCCTTCTCCCAGGCTATTCCCTGAAGGTTTCCTGCTGTTCCTCCGTACCCGGCTGCGACTGGCCTTGGATATGCGCCAGTAGAGACTGATCATGATGGCCACAGGCAGGTAGAAGGCCGCGATGGCCGTGCCAAACGTCACCGTTGCGTTGGAGAAGAACTGGATGTAGCACTCGCCAGGCGGCACCGTCCGCCCACCCGCGAAGAACTGCCAGAACAAGATGGCAGGAGCCCATAGTACGAATGACAGCACCCAGGCCGCCGCAATCATCATCCCCGCCATCATGGTGCTGCGGCGCACCGGGTAGCTGAGAGGCTTGGTGATGCAGAAGTAGCGGTCAAAGCTAATGATGAGGAGGTTCATAACTGAGGCGTTGCTGACCACGTAATCAATGGACAACCACAGGTCGCACACGACCGGGCCTAAGGGCCAGTGTCCAATCACAATGTAGACAGTGTAGAGGTTCATGGAGCACAGGCCAATAATGAGGTCAGCACAGGCTAGGCTGAACAGGAAATAGTTGTTGACAGTCTGGAGGTTCCTATTGACCTTTATGGAGAGCATACAGGAGAATATTAGAAAAGACAATGATATGTGTAGAACCAGGAGTAACTCCTGACCCTGACCCTGACCCCCTATTTATGCTGCAGTAGTTTATGTGTCGGGGGGCTGGGGTCAGTTTGTTATATCTGGAGTACTTCTCCTGTCCTATTCGGTGTCCTGTGTGAATCTAAGTGTGCGTTCTCTAATTCTCTCTTTCTCTCTTTCTTTCTCTCTCTCGGAGGACCTGAGCCCTAGGACCTGAGCTCCAGGACTACCTGACATAATGACTCCTTGCTGTCCCCAGTCCACCTGGCCATGCTGCTGTTCCAGTTTCAACTGACCTGAGCCCTAGGACCATGCCCCAGGACTACCTGACATGATGACTCCTTGCTGTCCCCAGTCCACCTGGCCATGCTGCTGCTCTAGTTTCAACTTCCACCTGACTGTGCTGCTGCTCCAGTTTCAACTGTTCTGCCTTATTATTATTCGACCATGCTGGTCATTTATGAACCTTTGAACATCTTGGCCATGTTCTGTTATAATCTCCACCCGGCACAGCCAGAAGAGGACTGGCCACCCCACATAGCCTGGTTCCTCTCTAGGTTTCTTCCTAGGTTTTGGCCTTTCTAGGGAGTTTTTCCTAGCCACCGTGCTTCTACACCTGCATTGCTTGCTGTTTGGGGTTTTAGGCTGGGTTTCTGTACAGCACTTTGAGATATCAGCTGATGTACGAAGGGCTATATAAATAAATTTGATTTGATTTGATTTAACAATGTGCAATGCATTTTGCCAATATCTTTCAATCACAACACTAAAGAATAACAGGTCTCCAGTATTTTACATGCACTGAATATTGGCTATCCAATATGTGACCTTTTCAACTGTATCCTAAGAATATGATTAATTTAAAAAACTAAGTGATGGATCTTTAATCCAAACCTTTATGGAGAGCATAACCAGGATGTTGCCAATGATGGTGACGAGGCTGAGTGACCCGGCCACCAGGATGATGAGTACGATCTCTACCGTCTTATAGGGACTCCCAGAGAAGAGACTGCTGCTTTCATTGTCTGAGCTGAGGTTGGAGTAGTTGGTGAGGTTGAGCGTCTCCATCTTGTCTGGTCTTGGTTATCCTTTTCAAGTATGCTTTGGGGCCAATCTCAGAACTATAAGATACACCTGGTAATGACAAAGATTACATACGCTTTTGACAAGACATTCTCCATTAAGCCTTCTTTTTAGTCCAGGATAAGGCTTAATTTGTGTCCAGGAAACCAGCCCATAGTGTATTAAGTCTAAGCATGAGTGCATCTCTTTTAGGGTGTGTGTTTGTGTGTGTGTGTGTGTGTGTGTAAGCATTTTCTCTGTACTCCTCACAATCAACTACCTGATGATGTTGTACTTGGTTCCTTTGTGATTTCCGACACCAGCTTCCTGACTGGTAGAGGAGAGAGCAGGTGTGTGTTCCTTTACCCAGGTGTGAAACAAAATGGCAGGTGAGCAAATAAAGGCCCTTTCCCGTAGCTGCAGGGTTTAGAAAATCCACACAGTAGTGTCCTATATCTCAAAATGAATATGCAGTATCACCCCTGGATATTTTAGGACAGGTCCAATTCTCAGATCCAATTTACAAAGGATTATTGGTGAGCAGCAATGACCTGACTCCTAATATTTATCCACCTGCTGCTGTGTTTGTAGAAAGTAGATTTGACCTGACTGTTAACTGCTGAACACTCCATACTAAATTAAAAGTAAATAGTTCACCTAATAATTACCTAAATTTCAAAATTAAATGTTTGTTTCCTTATCCTGTAAGCCTTTGGATAAGGAGGGACAGCAATCCTTTCTATGGTTTTGATTACCTGACTGCTGTCTACTAATGCTATCAGTTCTGTCCAAAACCCAATGCAAGTCAATATCTCCCAAACAATTGTTTTAACTTGTTTTTTAATTTGTTTTTGTTTTGTTGATGAAACGTGTAGTACATATTCTGCTGTTCTATCGCATCTGCAGTGAGGTCAGAGGGAGGAAGCAGTGTGGTGGTTTGCAGTAACCTCTTTGTTGTTGTAGTATCCCAAACGGACGTGGCACTTTCACCAAATAAGGATTCGATCTTAAAGTAACGTCATTGAGCTACACAGTCAATTCCAGTCACATTGGGATGATTTTGAAATATTGAAACCATTTTTTTGAATTTGGCCTTATTTGTACTGTATTTGGCTCATCTATGCTATGCGTTTGAATGCACTTTAACTGTATGGTTTCCTGGACAAGGCTCCCCTCCTGGCTCTTTGATGACCTGAAAGTACTCACTGGGATAGGAAGTGATCCGACAGGTCGAGTTAGAACACATTATTAGGTCACCCTAACCTCTAAAACAGCTCATTTACATGTTCTGGTTTACCTGGAAACATACACGTTGACAGCTAATCTGATTATAAGAGCCAAGTTAATAATGTCAAGTTGTTCCCCTAATTCTATAGGCTTGTAGAAGTACAAGCAAGTAGCCTAGTGGTTAGAGCATTGGGTCTGTAACTGAAAAGTTGCAGGTTTGAATACCTGAGCCAACAAGGTAAAAACTTGTTGATATGCCCTTGAGCAAGGCACTTAACCCTAATTTGCTCCAGGGGTGCTTTACTACTATGGCTAACCCCGTAATCTTGAATCTGCACTGGCCAATAGCTAGCTACTGTCACAACAAGAGACTACATTCATGCTGCCACTGTGGGCTAACTGTGAGGGGCAGATGTACAGATAGATAGAGGTCTATCAGCAAGCGCCTGTCTCCATGTCACGACAGCACAGATCCTATCAGGCTAAAGATGAGTAACTGACTGTGGGAATAGGGAGGGATGCTGTCCACTTTGAGAGAGTGATGTTGGTGCAGTTGTTCATCTTCCTTGCTGTCTTCTATACTTTCTACACTTTGTGAGACCCTAATCGCTCTCTGATCCTGTCTTGGCTCATCTCTAGCTCATCTCTGCACCAACCCAGCCCTCTTCTGTCTGACAGTAACAAAGCAGATAGCTCGATTTACAGGTATAGCAATTCCTTATGACACAAAACAAACAACACCATAACTACATTTAGCAAATGGAAGAACACCACTGTAATAGCTGCTAAGGAACGACGGTAAGAACAACAGCACAAACATTACTCAGACAGCGATGTGATTACCTGATCTATTCGGATCCGGAAATCAATGGAAAGACACTCAGGAGAGACTTTTCAAGGATCCTTGCATGCCACTGAAGCAGCCCCATAAGCAACTCCATTAGACTATGTGATAAGATTGTACCTAATAGAGGCTTCCTTCCTGCTTTTAACATCAGCTCAAATATCATTACTGTATGAGTACCCCCATCTGTTATCCCTCAGATACCCCATTTGATTCAATTATGAAACAGTGCTGTGCTGCACTTACAGGGTCATAACCATAGAAATACAGTATAGTTATAACACTCAAAAGATCAGGAAGAGAGCCTGCTCTGCTCTATTGATCTGTTTGCGTTTGAGGTGAAAGTAAGACAAACATGTTTCATATTCTTTCATATTCTTATTATTCTGACAAACATATTTGCTCATGAATTATTCATGAAGCCCCCTCCCACTCATATGCACGTACAGTAGGTGGCCCTATGGAGAACCTCATATACAGACCTGGCATTAAATGTTACAATCGAACATTATGAATCAATCAGTGACCTGCTCGGAGTCATTGTGTTTTGCTTCAGGCATTAAGGGTTAATGCGGGGAGACCAAACAGCCGTTACACAACTGTCCAATTAGCTGCCTGAGTGGCAAACACATTTATTTATGAATCTACAATGAGGATAAGGGTCAGACCAATGATGTGTCTGAACATTATGCAATAATAATGTACATATGTATGTCTATGGGTCAGACAGAGCTCCTCTTCCCTCCCTCATACCACGTGCACATGTAGCCCCTCACACCCAGACCCTCTGATTCAAACATAACAGGATGATAACAGGACAGCTCCTACTAATTGTTATGGATGGAATCTGGAGAGAAAAAAACAAAGCAGTTCCTTGACAGGCCCACTAGCTTATCTAGCGTAATCTGATTCAACAGCTGCTTGCCCCCAACAGCTGGTTCCGGTAATGTGCTAGTTTGACTGGCTGTCTGGCTGAGTTGGTTTTCAGGGAATAATTCTCTTCTCACTGGGACTCTGAGAAGGGCACCACATGCTGCTGCTACATTCTGTCTCACCATGTTACAGAGAACGAATCTGGGGCACTGGAACACAACTTGGAACATGTCTTGGAACGTGTGTGTCCGTGTGTGTGATCTTTCTCTTTTAGACCCTCTTGTGTTCAGTCCACTCAAAGCAAGTTACTCTGTTTTTCCATTGAGGGCCTGGATCACCTTTCTTCTCTCTGCACAGTTCATCGCAAATAAACAACCTGACAGTATACGAGGCCAATAAAATTGCCACCACTTGTTGTAACAATTTCTGGGAAGTCTGTGCTACACTGGGAGAGGTGGGAAATTTTACATCACTGTGTGCTCTGCATTGACGTAGGAGTGTAACAGAGTGTGGAAAAAACACACGCCACTCTGTATCACAGAGCCAAGCAGGAGAGACAGAAACAACCTGCTAACACCAGATTCTACCAAACAACACACCCTGAGAACAGAGGGGAGGAGGAGAGGAGAGGAGAAAGAGGAGGAGAAAACTATGGTACAGAGGAGAGGAGAAAGGGATGATCGCTGTACACACACAGGCAGAAAGACGGAGTCGGTCTATCTGAGCCAGGGCACCCTGGGGAGGAATATGAGATTTAATAGGAGAAGATTAGGAAACATAATCAGATCTACCATGTACAATTCCCAGGGAGGAGTCCGGCAGCAATCTAATTTAGCTGTTTAACACACACACAGTACAGCATGGGAGATTCCTGGTGAGAAACAATATAATTGTTCTGGCCTCACTTGACACTCTATCATTAAATCATGATATTAAAGGGTAATGGTACAGGACAAGAGTGAAGGGTTAGTCAAGGTTATATGAAGACTCGCGCCTCAGGGATATCGTGTGGAAGTCACAATGATAAGACCTGGGCGGAAAAAAGTTGTATTTTGTAGTTTATTTGAAAATACCAACTTTTCAAATACTGAGGTAGTGAAACAGTGTTTCAACTAAAAGGCAACTTTTTTCTTTGATATTCAAATACAGGTCTCAGAAAAACAAATAATATTTTTAAGTATTTTGAATATCTCACAGAAAACCAAATAGTACTGAAGGTATTTGAATATATGCAAGTGACATTTAAAAAAACAAAAATATATTTATTTGATGGCTGCCAAATACTTGATGAAGAACCAAAAACTACAACAGTTCATTGAATTAGTCTAAATATTTGATCATAAGCACATAGTTTGGAAAACCCTTAGATATACATCTTAATATAGCCTATAGCCTACAATGAAATACATTAGGGTCATGGAATCACCTCAACATTAGAGTAGACCACTTAGGCAGCTTCAAAATTACTAACAAATATATATTCATGAGTGAGACATCAGGAAATACAGTAACACTTGACATCTAGTTCTTACACGTGTTGTAACTTTGGGATTATGACAATATCACATTGTTGTTACATAAGATGTTGGAAATGGCTTTATAATTGCATAACAATGGAGTTATTACATAAGTGATATAAGGAACAGTCACTATTATTCCTCTTGCAAAAACGTTCAGCTCATTGCTATCCAATTAAAATGCAATTACCAAAGTATTATGTAACAACATGCTAATATGATGTTTCTCCAATAGTACAGTTTTATTACACAAACACAAGAACAGTCATGTTCAAAGGGTCTATGCTCTGTTGAAACACTGTAAGCGCCAAAGTTGGCACAAATCCATAATGTACAAGTTTCTTTTTCCGACGGAAACATTGTGTTTGTACAGTAATTTTATTTCTGAGAACAGTCTCACTTCATTCAAGAAACGTAGCTACAAAACTCCACCCAAAATTGTACATGCACCCAACTTTTAAAATTATCTGTGCGTTTTTATTCTAACCCTAACCCTAACCCTAACCACTTACAAACCAAACGCAGTTCGCGTAAATAATATCATATTTGATAGGATATGTTAAAGTTTGAACAGTCTCGCTGTGACAATGGTTGTCCCGGACTTACCTTCGACCAGTTGAGTCAGGTGGTGGATGGATTCAGTTGTTATGCCCATATCACTGTAACCGTCCAGAAAATATAGCTTCAACAACCTGGAGAAATGTAATGGCAGATGTCGACATACTTCTCAGGCTGAAGGACAAAGGGCGACTTTGCGTGTTCGCCAGTAGTCATATGTGCGAGAGCGAGAGAGAGAGGGAGAGAGGGGGGGGGGCTCGTGAATGAATCAAGACGCTGCACCATAAAATGAAATTGTATTTCGACAAGTTTATGAAGTTGAGGAAACATTGTCAACACTAAACATTCAAGTGTTAGTTATTTTCCTTTGCAATAAGGAAGTAAAGTCTATTCCAGAACGCATTATTTGTGGTGCGTGCAAAATGTTGTTTAAGAACCATGGACAGTGCTCGCACGTGGTGCCAATATAAAGGCTGTGGGTAAACAACTTTGCATGCTTCACTGCATTAGCCATGACTTAATTTAAGGATAATATGACAAACAGAAAGCCTGCCAGTGCTTGAGAATCCAAGCATGTGTGTTTACTGTGGAGTATTTATTCACAGGCATTCAAACACAGCAAGATTGTCGCCGCAGGTAGCCTAGGGCTTAGAGCCTTTTGGCCGGTAACCGAAAAGTTGCTAGATCGAATCCCCGAGCTGACAAGGTAAAGGTCTGTTGTTCTGCCCCTGAACAAGGCAGTTAACCCACTGTTCCTTGGCCGTCATTGTAAATAAGACTTTGTTCATAACTAGCTTGCCTATTTAAAAATATATATGTGAAGTTAGTTCCATTCCGTGTCACGGCTTCTATACACATAACAGCCCTGATTTTTTAATAATTATTAAACATTCATTAATTAATTAAAGTGCCCGCTTTTTAACTTGAACAATGACAGTTAGGTGGAATATGGTGTTTGTTAAGTATACTCTGTGTCTCAATGCAAGCCTAGGAGTTGATTGTTATGGCTGAAAATGTACAAAATACCATTCAATAATGGTACTATTCACTCAGTGGATGTAATCTGTCCCTGCATCCGTCCTATTTGCTGTATTAACCATGTATTCCATGTTAGTAGGCCTAGCTCACTTAATGCATCACAGTAATCAAATGAGGGGCTTTGCAAAAGTATTTAGAGCAAAGTTGTTATGGAAACTATATGAGGACCTAATAGTGAAAAATGACCCACAAAATGGATCCATGTCAAACAAATGGTTTTCCCTCTCAGCACAACGAGGGAACGAGATTCTGCTCAACTCCATAGTTATTCTGTAGCCGGAGGATTTTAACCTTTATAACTCTGTCATATTGACCTTCACCACACGTGACGTACACTGCCCCAGTCTGAGTGTGGCCTTACCCTGATGGAATTACTAGAGAGAATAACAGCCTCCACACTCAAACTATTACAGACGAGACGTGGATCTGTCATCTAACAGGCTCATACACGGCACTTAAATAGGATTCAGGCTGAGAATGTAAGAGCTCACATATAATTCTCATGTTATTCTTATCCCGAGTCATGGTTAATCGTAGCATAGTACATACTGTACATCAATGTATAACACAGTAATCTGAAATCCCACCAGATTGTGCCTCAGCTTTGGACATAAGTCGTTGTAGTTACAGTATGTCCAAAATATACACACATACAGTGTCCATAACAGATGTGTAGGATCATTATGACTGTAGAATTAGTGTATATGGGTCATTACCATTTGTAAATTGGGTTTAGTGTTTCCATGCTGGAGTTTCTGCCTCAGACTACTACTGACCACAACACAAGCATGTCTGCAGCTTCCTCCCCATTAGACTCCATACACACATTCTTATTACCATATAATTAAATAGAAAATAATGTAGCAAAACATAATTGAATTGATCTCTATGATTATTACATTATGTTTATTGTTTGTGATCAGTCGTTATTACAATAAGCATCATGTTTAAAGACATGTGGACATCGTCTCTCCATGGCGACAAACAATGCTAACGTTGGTGACGACTCTCACACTGGAAATAAATAATAATAGGAAATGAAGATAAGTGTAACGTGAGTCGGGCTAAAACTGATGGGGATTATGTCATTCAACCCTGATTAGCATTAGTGATTGGTGTTTTAGACACAGCACATTGAGATGGTCACAAGCATCTGAAGCATAAACCAATTTTCAATGACAGTAGTACAAAGGGATATGGGACCCACAACCATATATAGACATATGATGATGCCTATGTTCATAACTGTCATAATATCACTTGAGAGGGACAGCTTTATTGTATGCCTAAGAGGAGAGCCAGTGGGTGGACGGTTCCTGGTTCGAATTCCAGGTCTGGCACGATTACCTGTAGGGGTGTGAGTGTGCAACCTGAGGGTTGCTGCTGATATCACTCTCTCAGATGTTATCTACTGCCAAGCAAGAAATGTAACCCATCAGCTGCTCCAGTGGAGCATCTCTGTGTCTGCTTCCAACTTTCTGTATGAGTAGGTTACGTTGTGTCCCAGGGTGTTGGGTATTGTATTGTGACAGGAAAAATGTATTTATGTTTAACAATGAATAATAAATGCCAAAAGGTGCATCATGCTGTGTTTTCTGTTACAGTGCTTGTGTAACACAGGTAGTTTCTCTGATGATTCACCTTTGCCTGAGACCTGAAGTGTTAGCTCCCAGCTCTTACACCTAGGCTTCGGCTCAGTGTGTTAATACAGTCTTGAGTAACGTAGATTTCCTAGATTTGATAAATGGTTGGTTAGACTAGTGAGACGACTGAGCCAAGCCTCCCGATCAACTACATGTCAGGCCTTGGGTTTGTCGCCCTGTTATTCTCTGTTGGATTTCTATCTGGGATTTCCTTTCCATTATTGTGTGTATGGGACAGTGCCTTTATGTTGGGTGCTCTTTGATGAAGATGGTATGCGACTATGAGTGTGCAAATACCACACAGTACCTTTTACTTTTGGAGGAAATCTGTTCCTGTATTAGTTCTATTGGCCATTGGGGCAATAGCCACTGGACTCATTCCATAATAAACCTGTGCGAGAGGGATATAGCCTTCAGTAATATTTTTAGACCTTGGATAATAATACAGTGCTTCAGAAATTATTCATATATTAATCCATTTTGTTGTTTTACAGCCTGAATTCAAAATTGATTAAATTGTTGTTGTTTTTTCTCAGCCATCTACACACAATACCCCATAATGTCAAAGGGAAAACATGTTTTTAGAATTATTTTTCCAAATGTATTTAAATTGAAGTACAGAAATATCTCATTTACATAAGTATTCACACTCCTTTGCTATGACACTCCAAATTGAGCTCAGGTGCATCCAATTTCCTTTGATCATCCTTGAGATGTCGTTACAACTTGATTGGAGTCCACCTGCGGCCAATTTAATTGTTTGGGTATGATTTAGAAAGTATCACACCTGTCTATACTGTATAAGGTCCCACAGTTGACAGTGCATGTCAGAGCAGAATCTATACCATGAAGTCCATGGAACGGTCCGTAGATCGCCAAGATAGAATTGTGATGAGGCATATATCTGGGGAAGGATATAAAATAATTTCTAGAATTTCCAAGAGCACAGTGTTCTCCAACATTGGGAAATTGAAAATATATGGAACAACCCAGTCTCTGCCTAGAGCTGGCCATCCAAACCAAACTGTGGAAATCTATTTAATCCATTTTGAATTCAGGCTGTAACAGCAAAATGTGGAATAAATCAAGGGTTATGAATATATTCTGAAGGCGCCGTGTTTCACAATGGAGTTACATAATCCCTGTTACTCAGTGGAGGTGCAATCATTCAGAAAAAACAAATGCTGTGTATGGTGTGTTGTGTGTACATATATGAGTTCTGATGAATGTGTTTTCAGAGGTAAAACAGTGGAAATATTATCATTATAAAAGCGATGCAGTTGTGCCGAAGGGGCATGAACTATTACCCAAGACTCAGTGATAACACCACTTTGACTCTATATGGATAAATGCCCCAAGGTACCAAAGGAAATTAGGTCACTCTGTTACGATCTACAGTAGCTGCTTGAATGCAGAGAGGCCACATATAACTCGAGCAGGGGTGTCAATCATACAGCCTGTGGGGAGATTAAATTAAGGGGTTTACTGTTAAGATGGGTGGAACCAAAGCAACCCAATGAAAAAATGTGGACTCTTTTATGATATAATAATTGGTTGGACGAATACGTTTACAATCAGGGCACCATGATCACATAGGCTACATTTCACCTGCTGGCTAGATCAGTTGTGTTTTAACGACACCACTGCCATCTAGTGGATCATTATTTTAATATTTTAGTACTGACAGGACACCACCAGTATTGACTGATAGCAGTGATGGGAGTCAAGACTAGAAGAACCTTCAAGACCCAGACAAGAATCAGACTTGACCAATACCAGATCTGACCAAGACCAAACCAAGACAACCTCTTCAGACACAGAGACCAACAATACCCTGTTTATCCAGACCAAGACCACTTTAATTGTGGACAGACAAGACCCAGACTTAGACTGGAGACCAACACTCTTGACCAGCATGGCCATTCATAGTAGAAACATGGTCAAGATTAGTAAGTAAAAAGGATGACATTCTCAGTTCCAAAAGACTAACAGGTTGTGGTAAATCTTACTACCACACGGGGACACTGTTTCACAATACAACGTGATGGTGCAATAGCAGTTCGATCTCACGACAATCTGTGTTACTCTCTCAGACAGTGATTTATCTTCATGTTAACCCCAACACCCCTTTCATCATGTGTCAGTGTATTTGAATAATTATACGGGTATAGTATAAGCTGCAGTTATAAATGTTTTTTAACTGGCCAACCCTGGTTTTAGGTGGGCTGCTGTGGGGACAGCTTTTGTTCCCGCTCAGCACTACAAACACACCTGATTGAAATAATTGACTAATCATGGTCAATTGATCATTTAATCCGATGTTTTAAAGCTGGGTTGGAACAACATTCTGCACACACTGGTTCTCCTCTGGACCTGGTTTATCCACCTCTGCTGTACAGCAATGAGTTACTGAATCTGGAGTGAGGGAGCAAAGGGGGTAGAGTAGAAAGAGACATCAGAAATGGATATAGACAGAGCATCGAGAGAGGGTGGAGAGAGATCGAGAGGGGGAGAGAGTATACATTATCTCATCCCCCAGTTGGAAGACCAAGTAATCATAAAGGAGCCCTAAAGGAAATTGAATAGAAGCACATGGGCTGACTGCGCATCTCGCTCCACCCTATGGGACCCTGTGCACATCACACACACAAACACACACACACACACACACACACACACACACACACACACACACTAATCAGTCCCACATGGAGGCCAAGTTCTCTTATGAGCATAATGAGTACCACAGTGCTAACAAGGCGCTAATTTAAACTCTCCATTCACCTCACACATACTGGGAATGCTATCACTTACTGCTAAAAGAAAACAAGGCATAGCTGGGACCTCAGTGATAGGGTTGTTCACATGGCAATCCAGAAAATGGCACAACTGCTATTCTCAAATTGAACTCACTGTGTTAAAGTCTCATGAAAAATCACAGACAATCTTTATACTTTATAACAAGTTTGTTTACTCAGAATACAGTAGACACTGGTATGGTGTTGGCGATACGATGGTAAGACTAATGAGAGCACAGGGGTGTGAGACAACAGTTTAAAAGGAAATTAGGCTTTGTGTTTGATCGTAAGCCCCTTGTGTTGATCCCTACTGAGCCTTTGTTTTAGTCTGTGCTCTCTTACCCTGTGTGGTTGCTTAGGAAAATCTTTCACCGTGAGTGGATTGGACAAATTATGCCACTAGTTTGCATAAAGCCCCATCTGAAATGGAAATGCCATGTAAAGCAAGGAGGTGGATTATGACCATATCTTCCATTGCCTTTATATACTCTATCCAATGCAATGTTCATAACCGAGTGGGAAGGTGATATTTACCATATACAACTGGAAGAAATCCACTTGAACGCCCCTCCAACTCATAATAACTATTGGGAAACTCGTCTATCGTCCCTGAGCTCCGACTTCTCCCACATGCTGACTTATGACGTGACCTACCAAGTTAATTACCTCAATAACAGAATTTTTGGCAGTTAAATGTAATAACAAAATATGATTTATAAAAAGCAATCGAGTAGTATGTTTTTTTTCACACTATCATTTGTTTATAAACATAATAGCTGTACTTTTAGTTTATGGTTGACGCAGCTTGTTGGCCACTAGCCCATCTGTGTTTCTCAACGAGTTCAAAGCACGTGAATGCATCCAACTGGTATTTACGACTTCACAACTGGTAATTACCACCTTCCCACTTGGTTATGAACACAGCATTAGCAGTGCACTTGCATGACAAGGGCATAATACTGAAGCCAAAGATATAGAATCAATAGCATAGAGCCTCCTATTTACACAATACTTAATAGAACTTGTATATGCCATAGCTGCAGGTGTGAAGCAAGGAAAGATGCTCAGTATTCTGAGCAATGAGATAAACTGCAATTAATCAAACATTCCAAATGGTCCACGGTGACCCAATATGGTTGTGGTGGTCCATACACCACAGAGAATTGCTTTGAATGGAATGTCCATTTTTTATTCTACTTCTATGACTGAAGTTCACTCTCTATGTATTCTATGAGTCATTAGGCGTCTGTCAGGATACAGTCATTTGAATGTCTAATCCCTCTGGATGTGGTTGGAGTGAAATAACTACCCAAGGGTTATGACCCTTATGTCATAGCTATTCCTGTCCAATAAGAAAGCTTATTTTCATTCTCAACCAATGGCTCTAAATAGCATCTCTGTCTGACAGTATATAGGGCTGCTGTGTATACACTTCATATTATTGTGGCTATAGCTTTCAATGCAAATCTGCTACTGCTCATAAACTCTGTCAGTTACCATGACAGGATCTATGAAATATTAGTTCAAACCTCCACAAACACTTGCACACAAACATGTACTACGAACACACACGTCCACATTGAATGAAGATTCAACATTTGGACCAACATATGACTGGTAAACATTGGCTACTGTCTTCAGATATATTCATATTCCAATGTATTAACAGTGACAAGCAGCAATGGTCTGCAATGGTTATTGTTTTACGGCCGTTCTGCTGCCATAGGGAGCCAAAAAAATGTATCCCCCGCAAAACTAGAATAGTCCCAGTAAGCAAAATTATGTTGAAAAGACATCTAAAATACGTATTTTCCAGAAGTTGAAGTTAAGTTCAATTTAGGTTCTGAATGAAAGGTGAAAAGATATTCAAATCAAATCAAATTGTATTTGTCACATGTGCCGAATACAACAGGTAGACCTTATCGTGAAATGCTTACTTACAAGCCCTTAACCAACAATGCAGTTTTAAGAAAATAGAGTTAAGAAAATGCCAATAGTCCGGGTGGCCATTTGATGAATTGTTCAGCAGTCTCATGGCTTGGGGGTTGAAGCTGGGGGTAAGGAGCCTTTTGGACCTAGACTTGGTGCTCCGGAGCAGTTGCCAAACCAGGCAGTGATGCAACCGGTCAGAATGCTCTCGATGGTCCAGCTGTAGAACTTTTTGATGATCTGGGGACCCATGCCAAATCTTTTCAGTCTCCTAAGGGGGAAAAGGTGTTGTCGTGCCCTCTTCACAACTTTCTTGGTGTGTTTGGACCATGATCGTTTATTGGTGATGTGGAGACAAAATAACTTGAAACTCTCGACCAGCTCCACTAGAGCCCTGTTGATGTTAATGGGGGCGTGTTCTGTCCTTCTTTTCCTGTATCCACGACCGTCTTGCTCATGTTGAGGGAGAGGTTGTTGTCCTGGCACCACACCGCCAGGTGTCTGACCTCCTCCCTATAGGCTGTCTCATCGTTGTCAGTGATCAGGCCTACCACCACTGTGTCGTCAGCAAACTTAATGATGGTGTTGGAGTCGTGCTTGGTCACGCAGTCGTGGGTGAACAGGGAGTACAGGAGGGGACTAAGCATGCACCCTTGAGGGGCCCCGTGTTGAGGATCAGTGTGGCAGATGTGCTGTTGCCTACCCTTGCCATCTGGGGGTGGCCAGTCAGGAAGTCTAGGATCCAGTTGCAGAGGGAGGTGTTTAGTCCCAGGGTCCTTAGCTAAGTGATGAGCTTTGTGGGCACTATAGTGTTGAATGCTGAGCTGTAGTCAATGAACAGCATTCTCACATAGGTGTTCCTTTTGTCCAGGTGAGAAAGGGCAGTGTGGAGTGCAATGGAGATTGCGTCATCTGTGGAATTGTTTCTGGGATGATGGTGTTGATGTGAGCCATGACCAGCCTTTCAAAGCACTTCATGGCTACCGAAGTGAGTGCTTCGGGGCGATAGTCATTCAGGAAAGTTACCTTCACTTTCTTGGGCACAGGGACTATGATGGTCTGCTTGAAACATATACAGTTGAAGTCGGAAGTTTACATACACCTTAGCCAAATACATTTAAACTCAGTTTTTCACAATTCCTGACATTTAATCCTAGTAACAATTCCCTGTTAGGATCACCACTATTTTAATAAGAATGTGAAATGTCAGAATAATAGTTGAGAGAATGATTTATTGCAGCTTTTATTTCTTTCATCACATTCCCAGTGGGTCAGACGTTTGCATACACTCAATTAGTATTTGGTAGCATTGCCTTTACTTGTTTAACTTGGGTCAAATGTTTTGGGTAGCCTTCCACAAGCTTCCCCACAATAAATTGGGTGAATTTTGTCCCATTCCTCCTGACAGAGCTGGTGTAACTGAGTCAGGTTGTTAGGCCTCCTTGCTCGCACAAGCTTTTTCAGTTCTGCTCACACATTTTCTATAGGATTGAAGTCAGGGCTTTGTGATGGCCACTCCAATACCTTGACTTTGTTGTCCTTAATCCATTTTGCAACAACTTTGGAAGTATGTTTGGGGTCATTGTCCATTTGGAAGACCCATTTGCAACCAATCTTTAACTTCCTGACTGATGTCTTGAAATGTTGCTTCAATATATCCACATAATTTTCCGTCCTCATGATGCCATCTATTTTGTGAAGTGCACCAGTCCATCCTGCAGCAAAGCACCCCCACAACATGATGCTGCCACCCACGTGCTTCACGGTTGGGATGGTGTTCTTCAGCTTGCAAGCCATTATGATCGTTAAGGCCAAACAGTTCTGTTTGTTTCATCAGACCAGAAGACATTTCTCCAAAAAGTACCATCTCTGTCCCCATGTGCAACTGCAAACTGTAGTCTGCCTTTTTTATAGCGATTTTGGAGCAGTGGCTTATTCCTTGCTGAACAGCCGTTCAGGTTATGTCGATATAGGACTCATTTTACTGTGGATATATAGATACTTTTGTACCTGTTTCCTCCAGCATCTTCATAAGGATTCTTTGCTGTTGTTCTGGGATTGTTTTTCACTTTTCGCACCAAAGTACATTCATCTCGAGGAGACAGAACGAGTCTCCTTCCTGAGGGTTATGACGGCTGCATGGTCCCATGGTGTTTATACTTGCGTACTATTGTTTGTACAGATGAACGAGGTACCTTCAGGCTTTGGGAATTGCTCCCAAGGATTGCTCCCAAATTGCTCCCACTAGACTTGTGGAGGTCTACAATTATATTTCTGAGGTCTTGGCTGATTTCTTTTGATTTTCCCGTGATGTCAAGCAAAGAGGCACTGGGTTTGAAGGTCGGCCTTTAAATAAATCCACAGGTACACCTCCAATTGACTCAAATTATGTCAATTAGCCTATCATAGGCTTCTAAAGCCATGACATCATTCTCAGGAATTTTCCAAGCTGTTTAAAGGCACAGTCAACTTAGTGTATGTAAACCTCTGACCCACCGGATTTGTGATACAGTGAATTATAAGTGAAATAATCTGTCTGTAAACAATTGTTGGAAAAATGACTTGTGTCATGTACAAAGTAGATGTCCTAACCAACTTGCCAAAACTTTAGTTTGTTAACAAAAAAATTGTGGAGTGGTTGAAAAACAAGTTTTAATGACTCCAACCTAAGTGCATGTAAACTTCTGACTTCAACTGTAGGTATTATAGACTCGGTCAGGGAGAGGTTGCAAAATGTCAGTGAAGACACTTGGCAGCTGGTAAATTGATGGCTATGAAAAATATAAATGAAAACTCTCTTGGTAGATAGTGTGGTCTACAGCTTATCACAAGGTAATCTACCTCAGGCGAGCAATACCTCGAGACTACCTTAATATTAGACATCGCGCACCAGCTGTTATTGACAAATAGACACACACCCCCACTCCTCATCTTACCAGACGTGGCTGTTCTGTCCTGCCGATGCACGAAAACCCAGCCAACAGTATATTGTCCATGTCGTCATTCAGTCACGACTCGATGAAACATAAGATGTTACAGATATTAATGTCTCGTTGATAGGATAGTCTCAAATGGAGCTCATCCAGTTTATTCTCCAGTGATTGCACGTTGGCTAATAGAACAGATGGTAGAGGCGGGTTACCCACTCACCGACAAATTCTCACAAGGCACCCTGATCTCCGCTCCATGTATTTCCTTATTTTCTTCATGCGAATGACTGGGATTTGGGCCTTGTCTGGGAGCAACATTATATCCTTCACGTTTGACTCATTAATAAAAAAATCTCTGTCCAGTTCAAGGTGAGTAATCGCTGTTCTGATATCCAGAAGCTCTTTTTGGTCATAAGAGACGATAGCATAAATGTTACAGTGCATTTGAAAAGTATTCAGACCTCTTGACTTTTTTCACATTCTATTAAGTTTCTGCCTTATTCTAAAATGGATTCAATAGTTTTTTCCCTCATCAATCTACACACAATACCCCATAATGACAAAGCAAAAACAGGTTTGTAGAAATTATTGCACATTTTTATTCAGACCCTTTACTCAGTACTTTGTTGAAGCACCTTTGGCAGCGATTACAGCCTTGAGTTTTCTTGGGTATGATGCTATAAGCTTGGCACACCTGTATTTGTGGAGTTTCTCCCATTCTTCTCTGCAGATCCTCTCAAGCTCTGTCAGGTTGGATGGGGAGCATCGCTGCAAGGCTATTTTTGGGTCTATCCAGAGATGTTTGATCGGATTCAAGTCCGGACTCTGGCTGGGTTGCTCAAGGACATTCAGAGACATGTCTTGAAGCCACTCCTGCATTGTCTTGGCTGTGTGCTTAGGGTCGTTGTCCTGTTGGAAGGTGAACCTTCGTCCCAGTCTGAGGTCCTGAGCACTCTGGAGCAGGTTTTTATCAAGGATCTCTCTGTACTTTGCTCCGTTCATCTTTGCCTCGATCCTGACTAGTCTCCCAGTCCCAGCCGCTGAAAAACATCCCCACAGCATCATGCTGCCACCACCATGCTTCACCGTAGGGATGGTGCCAGGTTTCCTCCAGGCGGGATGCTTGGCATTCAGGCCAAGGAGTTCAATCTTGGTTTTATTAGACCAGACCATCTTGTTTCTCATGGTCTGAGAGTCCTATAGGTGCCATTTCGCAAACTCCAAGCGGGCTGTCGTGTCTTTTACTGAGGAGTGGCTTCCGTCTGACCACTCTACCATAAAGGCCTAATTGGTGGAGTGCTGGAGAGAGTTGTCCTTCTGGAAGGTTCTCCCATCTCCACAAAGGAACTCTGGAGCTCTGTCAGAGTAACCATCGGGTTCTTGGTCACCTCCCTGACCAAGGCCCTTCTCCCCCGATTGTTCAGTTTGGCCGGGCAGCCAGCTCTAGGAAGAGTCTTGGTGGTTCCAAACTTCTACCATTTAAGAATGATGGAGGCCACTGTGTTCTTTCGGACCTTCAATGCTGCAGAAATGTTTGATACCCTTCCCAAGATCCTGTCTCGGAGCTCTAAGGACAATTCCTTCGACATAATGGATTGGTTTTTGGTCTGATATGCACTGTCAACTGTGGGACCTTATATAGACAGGTGTGCCTTTCCAAGTCATGTCAAATACATTTAATTTACCACAGGTGGACTTACTTACGTAAATAAGGTATTTCTGTTATTTATTTTAAATACATTTGCAAACATTTCTAAAAACCTGTTTTTCCTTTTTTGATGTTGGGGTATTATGTGTAGATTGATGAGGAAATTATTTTATTTATTCCATTTTAGAATAAGGCTGTAACGTAACAAAATGTGGAACAAATGAATGGGTCTGAATACTTTCCAAATCCACTATATATACAAAATAAGTTACAAACAATGTGAAAAAACACACGAAATAGCACAATTGGTTTGGTAAAATGTCAGCCATCCCCTCCGGTACCATTCTTCTACAGTATGTTGACGTTTGTGATTGGTTCAGATTTGGTCCTTACCGGACTAAAGATCTATGTCCATGGACATTGAAATCAAGGCCGGTCTGGATCTCACCAAATCTGGAACCAAACATTGACGTCTATAAATTATTTATTTTCAACTTTTTTGGGTACTTGCCTGTTTTCTTGTTATTTTGGCATTAATACCTGTGTCACGACTTCTGCCAAAGTTGATGCCTCTCCTTGTTCGGGCGGTGCTCGGTGGTCAGCGTCGCCGGTCTTCTAGCCATCGCCGATCCATTTTTTCGTTTTCCATTTGTCTTGTCTTGTTTTCCCACACACCTGGTTCTCATTTCCCTCATTATGTGTTGTGTATTTAACCCTCTGTTTCCCCCATGTCATTGTGTGGTATTGTTTATTCTGTTTCATGTTATGTCACTCATGGGGACACTATGTCACCGCCAAGTCTTAGAGTAGAGCTCGAAAATTCAAGCCCAATGGGAGTTGCCATAGAGTTACATTAAAAGTGCCCATCCAAGAAGGCTCAAGGTCATTGGCAACAAATAAAATGACGTCAAATCACGTTGTAGCTACAATAGCTTTGATTGAACTGTCAACATCATACTTTCAAAATCTTAGCTTGCAGTCATCATCATGAATCAAATCGACAATCTACTGGCACATCCTTTTTAATCTTTGTCATATGAAAAGAAATAAGGAAAAGATATTATAGATAAAACTTATAGGTGCTCATTGGCCATTGGACATAAACACAGTAGTGGAAAAAGTAAAGATAACTTAATAGAAAATGACTCAAGTAATAGTGAAAGTCACCAGTGAAATACTACTTGAGTATAAGTCTGAAAGTATTTGGTTTTAAATATACTTAAGTATCAAAAGTAAAATTATAAATCATTTCAACTTCCTTATAATAAGCAAACCAGATGGCACAATTTTATTTTCTATTTTTTTATTGACAGATAGCCAGGGGCTCACTCCAAAACTCAGAAAGAGTTTACAAAAGAAGCGTTTGTGTTTAGTGATTCCGCCAGTTCATAGGCAGTAGAGATGACCAGGGACGTTCTCTTGATTAGTGTGAAACTGACCATTTTCCTGTCAAAATTAAAAGAGTACTTTTCGGTGTCAGGGAATATGTATGGAGTAAAAAGTACATTATTTTCTTTAGGAATGTAGTAAATGTAAAAGTTGCCAAAAATATAAATAGTAAAGTAAAGTACAGATACCCCCCAAAAACTACTGAAGTAGTACTTTAAAGTATTTTTACTTAAGTACTTTACACCACTGCATAAACATTACACAACAAGTTGGAAATCGCAAATTCAACAATGAGGGGTTTGGAACGAATCAGTGGCTAACTGCAAGCATTGCAAAGCAATCATTATCCTGCTGTTCAGTGGAGTGGCTGTGTGGTCCCAAGTCTACGATTAAAGGTCTCTTAGTTTAAAATTATAAACATTCAATATTGGCCATGCTGTCAATGAAGCATGATTTGTGCCGCGCTCATAACAACTGTTGACTTGGAACTGCAAAATCTGACTTCAGTGAGTTGAAGACAACTGGGAACTCGTGAAAATATTCCAACTCCAACTCAGAATTGTAAATCGGGAACTCAGGCCTCTTTCTAGAGCTACGACCTGAAGATCACTGACGTCATCATGATTCAACCTTTTTTTTCAAGTTTCCAGTTGTCTTGAAAGCACCATGAATCCAGAGAATGTCAGACTTTGATGATAAAGTTTGATGACCATATTTGCCCACGAAGGACCGCCGCACCACCTTCCTGTTCAAGTGAGCACAGCACAACAAGGTGAGTCCAAAAATGTACTGTATGCTGCTGCATAAATTATGTAATATGCCAGGGAGATATGTATACTCTAGCTAAATAAGTAATACTAGTGTATCTTGTGTAGTAAGCTGTTAGTAGCCCTAATGCCTCACCCTAATAATTTGGTCTATTTGCACCTCTTAATTTTGCCTACTGTTCTGACTTGGTGGTGCACATGTAGCCTATAACCTGTTTTTGAGAAATGTAATCATTGAATATTGTAAGAGCTTTCATTGTCGGCTTATATCCCCCCTTTATTTATCCTACAGTTCTGACTTGGTGTACAGGGAGAACACTGTAAAAACAGCCCAGGTTCTGAATTCTGTCACTGTACATTTCAAAAGTGCTGAACAAATAGTTATAATGACTTCGTCCATCCTGGCTTGCTCATTCGTGTTTTAATCGAAAATACGGATTGCCTCTTATCCGCTTGTCGACCCCTAATGCCATAGTTTGTACATCTCAGTTGTCAATAGAAAACACATTTGATTAAGCAAGTCAGCCATATGCTTTTTTAAAGGCAGTAAATGAGGCTGAAATAACTGTTTCACTGCCAGACAAGGCTCCTCTCATAGCCAGGTGTAGCAGTGGTAAGGTGTTGGGAATGCTGTCTGGACTCTGCTGTTGCAACAGTTTTATGTAAGCCCTAACAGTTTGTGGGCACTGTTTGTCACCGTTATAGTGCAATTAATGTATTGTTTCGTGTTGTGTTGTGTAGTAGCTTTGCTGGCATTCATCCCACATTTTTGGGGGGGATGCATGCCCCACCAAGATGTACATGCTAAAATCGCAACTGACCCTATCCTGTATCCGCTACATGATTTATGTTAGATAATTTTCTTGACAGAACATTGGTGGAGCACTTCAGAGATGCGTCTCTCCAACAGCACATGGAGAGGCGCGCTGGGAATGGACAAGCAAAATATTTAGCGCCCCTGCCTTTGACAAAGTGGTCACTGCTTATCAAAGGGCGGCATCAGCGCTCACCTTAAAAACCCACATGGCACTGGTTGAGAGAAATTGTCATTGTTTTGGGGTAGTACTAGGTTTTATGTGTTGACGTTGGAGATGCGTCTTGGTCAGTTTAGCTCAGAAAATGCTACCTTCGTCAATCTGCCACCATAGGCGACCGCCTAATCCTGCCTAATGAGCGGGCCGGCCGTGCCTAGGATCCATAAAAACATTACAAAGTGTCATAATTTAAATGGCTGAGCATCTATACTGAGCACAAGCCACCCACCGCAGCCAACAAACAAACAGCCAGGCAAAGCCATTTATTAACTCAATGCCTAATCTCCATTAGTCTCCGTTAACTCTCCATAATCCATTTTAGATTACACTGGCTAGCCTCTCTGGATCCACTCCATAGGCCCTACACATTCAACCCCCAGCACTGGCGTTATAAAGCATATCATCACATAATTGAACAATAGTGTGAATTATTTGCATTGTCAAAATTAGGATTTAACATTGATGGAATACAATGACTATTATGGTGCAATAAATATACCTTTATCCAGATATCTACCCTGTTTGTTGGCTATATACTCATATCGCTGGCCCAGGCTGTGAAACCTGGCACTGCACTATTAGGTAGGTGGGCTACTTTCTTGACTTCTGCATTTCTGTAAAGATAAAACAGAGATAGATATGATATTGCATATAATGCACCCAACTGCTTTTTGAACCTGTCATGTATGTTATAAACTCACAGGTACAAAATGTTGCCTTCATCTCAATGGGTTCAGGGCATCACCTCAAGAGAGCAGCAATATTATCAGTTTGGTGCCAGACAGAAAATATAATTTGATGCGGGTATTAAAAAGTGCTGCGCGCTATCACGCATGCGCATACATTGGGTATTTGAAGAACAGGAAACAAACCTTTCAACAGCGTAAAGAAACGTGAAAATTGTGAACGCTGCCGAAACATCAGAATACGTATACATCGGCAGATAACATAGATAGAAACAGCAACGAAAAGTAGTTTTCAAGTGAAGTAATAGTGCTGCCGAGAAACAATTTGTTTGGCTAGCCTGGGTGCGAGGCAAGGGTTGTGTTTGAATCTCCGACTCGAGGGAGGCGCCCTCCTTTTAGCTTGTGCATGTTGAACATTTTATCTTTTTAACTTTTACACCTTTTGGGGAATCTGCTTGAAGATGGGGTGTACTCTGAGCACGGGTGATAAGGCGGCGCAGGAGCGCAGTAAAATAATCGACAGGAATTTACGGGACGATGGGGAAAAAGCAGCACGGGAAGTCAAGCTGCTTCTGCTCGGTGAGACCAAGACGGAGTGTCGAACGAATGTTTGAATGAAAAGTTAGCTTGCTGGCTAACCTGAGCTAGCTTATATTGCTTAACTATATATCGAACAGTCTTATACAGTTGGTGTACAATAGTTTGATAGTGTTAACATTGACAACTTTGCTGAATGAAATTGAACAAATCCAAATTGCTAGCTAGTTAACGTTAGCCTAGTCAATAGCTCGCTAACAAGCTACTTAGCTAGCCCTTGTTGGATAGCGAACTACTGGCCACGCAGCTAGCCAAGTACCCCATCCTTAGTTAGCTTTTAACTGGCTAGCTAATCTCTCTCCGGTGTCACGGCCATCTAACTGTAGTCTCAATCAGGGCCCCGTTTCCCTATAGCGATGGAATTGATTCTTTCGAGTGTTTTTAACTCTGCATATTTCCTACAACGGCCGTACTGTAATTGCGTTTCCCAAAGCACCACGCAGAGAAATCGGTCGTTAAGTGCTTTGTTGGAGCATGTCTTTACTGATAGCGAGATGAAAGGGAGCGCTGCTCTCGGATCATCTTTCTCAATTCAAATATTTCCTTAATATTATAAATATTTCACGCTACTGACGACGGAACATCTCCTAGAGTTTACCCAATACATTTGATAAGTCAACGATTTGGAACATTGTGCACATGTTAGGCTACACATCATGAAATGGGCATATATTGAGACAAATTAGACAGTAGCCTAAAATACGCAAATAACTCGATTGAACATGAAATGTATTTAAGCATGTCTATTTTATATTTTAATCTAGTCCGTTCGCTTTTCATTTGAAGCGTCTCTTTATACGTCGCTTGTTTGTATCAGTTGCAGACATCGGCAATATGATATTGGTAGTCAACTAGTACTCCGCGGCCATAGAGACACGGATAAACCATGTTATTCCATGTTTAGCGGAGATCTTTGTATAGAGTGACGCGGGAGGGCAGGAAAGCAACCAACTACGCATTCATGGTACTTTCAAGAGAACTGGGAGTGGGGAAATCGAGGTCAAATCGTCCGTGATCTTAGAGGCCGAAGTTTCCAACTTGGAATTCCGAGTCGGATGACCGGGGTTACACGATTTGACCCCCATGTTTTTTTCCCCCGTTCCCAGTTGTCTTGAACACAATTCTAAAGTCGGCCATTTCCGAACTCCCAAGTTGTTTTGGACGCGTATTGGCTGTAATGCCTAGTTTACGTCGACTGGTAATGTACGGCGTAATGATATACATCTTCAGTCTTGCCTCGCTACCGAACGTACAAGTGGCGTGTTTGTAACGCAAGATGGCGAGCCTTGCCATTTCATTCAAGACAGGATAAATGTATTGTTTCAGGTGACAACTTGTTTTTCCTCAACTTGTTTCTCTAACTCCATAGGAAGTCAAGCTAGCCTGCACTGTAGTGCAGCTAGCTAAAGCTAGTCTAGGTTGAAGATGCCATTGTCTTCAGCCTAGCTTTTAGCTAACTAGCTGCTCTGCAGTATACGCTAGCTTGACTTGCTATAAACTTTGAGGAAAAGTATCTAAACAAAACATGTTTTGTTATTACCAGAAACTATATATTTATCCTGTGTTGACAGTTTGCGGTGGAATACATGAAGTTGCATGTACTTTTTTAGAACTATAAACTAATATTTTCATAAGCATATTGTTTTTCCAGTAGTATATGATTTCTTTCATTACCGACTCTTCTAACCACGTTGAGCCTCATATTGCCACAGAGAATGACACAGCAGCGTTGGTGACTGTGTACATTGACCTGGCCTAACCTCAAATTCCAAGACTTTCACAGCCTTAGTCCTGGGGCCTGATGAGGTTTTAATATAGGGCTCATAACATTTCTTTAACGTGGGGCTCTGGTAGCATCAGGCATTAATTTTCATGCCGATCAAAGCTCTAATCAAATCCAGACATTTATATGCCGGGATAATATTTTATATATTCTTGGGATGGAACATTTTGTTAAACGAAGTATTCAATATTCAACCATAACGTAAACACACCCCATTCCGTACAAATGTGCGCAACCTCAACATTCAAACAAGGCTACAAAGAGAACTAATGGGACTGTTGACTTCAAAATTGGGGGTGTGAACTAGTTTTCTATTCAAGCGTTGATCGACATGGTAAGGGCTCTATCGACATGGACATGACTCTATAGTATTGGAGAAAACTTGAAAAAAACAGACCCTCCTGTTACATTGGGACATGTCATGTCGGAACGTACAGCACGCATAAAGCAATTATTTCTGTCTTACAATCTCTCTCCACCAGGTGTAGCACTTCTCTCATCGTTTAGAAACTAGAAATGGACAGTGACGGGGTAAGGGTGGGATATCTAGTCATTGTTTTGCATCGTCATTGCATGCTATCATCATTCTCAAAGCCGCTGTTTAATTCTAAGATCACTGTAGCACCGCCCGAAAAACCAGACTCAAATTCGACACAAACCTTCAAATATGTATGTAATGACACATTATATAAACTCTTTATAGTGTTTTATTTACATTTTAGAGACGATAAGTTGGACAGATCGAGTGATTAAGTGAAAAAAAGAAATTTTCCCACACGACAGCTCTCCTTCTCACGCATTAGTTTCGCTTCCCCATCCGCCATTTTTAAAAAAAGACCAGACTGAGCTCATTGCCTGCTTGAATTATGCAGAAACGGGCAGCGTTTAGGTCATGTAATTTATTCTGTTGGAAAGGGGAGAAATTGTTCTTTACAATGGTATTGACATTACAGTTGATCTGGAAGTATAACATTTTTGGGGTGCTAAAATCAGGGCAATTGTACGGACCTAGGCGATGTACGAGTTTACGTTAGTTGAAAACCCAATTTTTAATTTCCAAACTTATTTGAGAGTAAAAGTGCAAGGGCAACAATATACTGTATTTGGTACAACTGTAGTGAACGTTAGAATCTAGTAGCAGCCATATGACATATCACACTAGCTAAAATATGAATCTATAACAATCGCTGGAAATGGACACCGATTCTTCTACTCTCCTTTTTGCTATAAATGATTCCCACAGCATACGAATACTTTTTGTTGCCAGTCAATTACCCAAGTTATTTGTGGTGTGAAGTTCACAGGCTTCATAGTTTCTTCATTTGCTTCCCAAATAGACTTGTGTTTTGTGTATACTACTGAAATATTAGATATGTTTTGCAATTGTATCGCTGTTGGTTTTGTCCATAGGGACTGAACTCGAGCTCAGAATTTCTCATTTTCATTAGAATTTTTTCTTCCCCTGAGTGTTTGAAAGTGAAACCTGAAGTCCATGCGTGCTGTCTGTGTGATGTGTTTACATGCAAATACTCTGCAGCCCCAACCTGGCTTCCCAGAAAATGTCCATTGGCAGCTCAGGCAGTCTAGAAGAAGTGTGTGCCCTTGTGCACAATTAAGGCATATTCCAAGGAAGATGGATAGTGTCATGTTTATGATTCTGGTCTTGGGATGGTTTTTGATACATTTTGTCAATGTAACATACAATGATTACTAGCGCTCACTAACAAGCTACAGTACATTTGCAAGAAGTGCAACCCAAAGTCACTGTAGGAAACTTCATAATAGATAATTTGGATGATAACATGAAAGTCTTCTCTAATCTTGTCATTTTAGCCTAAACTTGGATGGCCAAGATGTTAACTGAGTAGGTTGTCACTTTCCTCACCCTGTTGGTTTTCTTGATTCTCTACAACAGGCGGTTGCTTGGCAACATGCACAGGCTGGTTCACATTACCAGCTGTGAGGGAAACTGTGGGCTAAACAAATGCAACTGGGGCATAATGAAGCACTCTCACCTGACTGCTTCTGCAAGACCTAGCACGGTTAACCAAACTCGCCCGATTCAAAGACTTTGGGATTAACCAAATGTTACCTGGGCAGTGGCTCTAAAATGAGGCACGATGACCCAAACTTACATGGCTCTAAGAGTATGGGATGAATCTAACTTACCTGCCTACCCCTATGAGCCAGTAGGGTCTTTGTCACAAAGCGGCTTTCCCCAACCATTAGGTGCTCTCTATATATTAGTCCATATATTATTGCAGTATGCTCCAACATGGGTCTTTGCAGTGGTTTTAAAGTAATTGGTGTTTTTCTAAAACAGTCTATATTGCTTAAACTTGTTTATAAACCTTTTTGCATCTTAATAAAAACAGAAAAATAACCATTACATTTAATAATTATCATTGATTAATTGAAGATGTTTACAATATCTCAGAACAATGTTATTGTGAACTGGTTACTGAATAAACTTAAGTTAGAGATGTTACATTCGACCACCAGCTGCCCCATTTTTAAACAAAATAGCTCAAATATAAAATAAAGAATGTATGTGTGTTCCCCAGCTTTCACTTTCTCTGCTTCACCCTCACCTTGACCTTGTTGAGAGCCACCACTTGCTAGCAGCCAGGGTCTAAAATCTCAAATTAACTTTTTGGTACACCAGCCACTGTGGCAGGTAGATAAAAAAAAAATATATATATATATATATTTTTTTTAATCATACATCTAGTAGCCACAATTTTTAGCAAATAGAATATATTTAGCTGAAATTACACATGGATTAGCATACATTGTAAGGTTTTGAAAACGATACATTTATTATTAAGTAATGTGAAATATTTCATTTTTTTGTGATCCTAGCCTTTTAACTTCTTGCGTCGAGCCATCCCGTATCCGGGATCGTGACTACAGCCTCAAGCCCATTACCATAACGCAACGTTAACTATTCATGAAAATCGCAAATGAAATAAATATGCTAGCTTTCAAGCTTAGCCTTTTGTTAACAACACTGTCGTCTCAGATTTTCAAAATATGCTTCTCAACTATAGCAAAACAAGCATTTGTGTAACAGTTTTGATAGCTAGCGTAGCATTTAGCATTAGCATTCAGCAGGCAACATTTTTACAAAAACCAGAAAATATTCAAATAAAATCATTTACCTTTGAAGAACTTTGGATGTTTTCAATGAGGAGACTCAGATAGCAAATGTTCAGTTTTTCCTGAAAGATTATTTGTTTAGGAGAAATCGCTCTGTTTTGTTCATCACGTTTAGCTATGAAAAAAAACCAGGAGTGTAATTCCATTCGCAAGCTCATTAGCATAACACAACGTTAACTATTCGTGAAAATCGCAAATGAAATGAAATAAATGTGCTAGCTCTCAAGCTTAGCCTTTTGTTAACAACACTGTCATCTCAGATTTTCAAAATATGCTTTTCAACCATAGCAAAACAAGCATTTGTGTAACAGTATTGATAGCTAGCATTGCATTTAGCGTTAGCATTCAGCGGGCAACATTTTCACAAAAACCAGAAAAGCATTCAAATAAAATCATTTACCTTTGAAGAACTTCGGATGTTTTCAATGAGGAGACTCTCAGTTAGATAGCAAATGTTCAGTTTTTCCAAAAAGATTCTTTGTATAGGAGAAATCGCTCCGTTTTGTACATCACGTTTGGCTACCAAAAAAAAACGAAAATTCAGTCATAAAAACGCCTAACTTTTTTCCAAATTAACTCCATAATATCGACTGAAACATGGCAAACGTTGTTTAGAATCAATCCTCAAGGTGTTTTTCAAATATCTCTTTGATATATCGTTCGTGGAAGTGTGCTTTCTCCTCTGAATCCCATGGGAAAATGCCTGCAGCTGAAGATTACGCACCAATTTAGACAAAGGACACTGGGCGGACCCCTGGTAAATGTAGTCTCTTATGGCCAATCTTCCAATGATATGCCTACAAATACGTCACAATGCTGCAGACACCTTGGACAAACGGCAGAAAGCTTAGGCTCGTTCATGGCAGATTCACAGCCATATAAGGAGACAATGGAAAACAGAGCCTCAAAAATTCTGCTCATTTCCTGTTTAAAGTTTCATCTTGGTTTCGCCTGTAGCATGAGTTCTGTGGCACTCACAGATAATATCTTTGCAGTTTTGGAAACGTCAGTTTTCTTTCCAAAGCTGTCAATTATATGCATAGTCAAGCATCTTTTCGTGACAAAATATCTTGTTTAAAACAGGAACGTTTTTTTTATCCATAAATTAAGAGCGCCCCCTATATCCAAGAAGTTAACCAAAATATCAGTTGAGACAAATGTTCACCTTCCACTTTAAGGGTGGGAGGTTACCGTGGTAATGCGACTCAAGTCATGTTTGTTCCTGAGCGACTAGTATCCACATTGCTTCTCTTCCCTCGCATTTTGAAAGTCTAACATTGTTTTGTTCACAAACTAGGTTGTTTAAAAAAAAAATGGCCAAGGAACACAAGGACCGTCTCACTTCAGTAGACTTACATTTCAAGTAAATTAAACTTTTATACCTGTGTGCAGCGCTTTTAAAAATAAATCTGACACTCTGCTCTTCATGTGTGCACGCACAGCCCCCAGCCAGGCAGTGTTGCAGCACAAGGCAGAAATACTTTGCACATTCTATTGTGCATTTGGTTCAGGTCAGGGAGATGCAACCATATTCTCTAGAATATCATAGGAGCTGTCCATAGCCTACATACTATGCAAATGCACACGAAACCTCAGCTCTGGGCCGGCGGGCCCGCAGACAGACTGGGAGAGTAAAATGTGTATACTAATAGGCCTATTTGCTCAACATTGGAATGATATTATACATTTCCATAACCAAAATATTTAAATTTGCGATGCCTAGCCAGCCATATCATCGTTTGAAACCTGGACGTTTTACATAGCCTATCTTACCTTGGCGCCGGAGAGGATGGCTGCTGTTTTTATTGGCTCTTAACCAACGTGCTATTTTGTTAGTTTTCTTTTTCCCCCACGTTGTTTAACTTTGTGTAGATGATGTTGCTGCTACCTTATCTTATGACCGAAAAGAGCTTCTGGACATCAAAACAGCGATTACTCACTCCGAATTGGACATTTTTTTTATTTTAATAAGTCGGACGGGAAGGATATACTCAACATCCTAACTATTATAGACTACAAAGGGAAGCACAGCCGAGAACTGCCCAGTGACATGAGCCTTCCAGACGAGCTAAATAACTTCTATGCTCGCTTCGAGGCAAGTAGCACTGACACATGCATGAGCGCATCAGCTGTTCCGGAAGACTGTGATCACGCACTCCACAGCTGATGTGAGTAAGACGTTTAAACAGGCCAACATTCACTAGGCCGCAGGGCCTAATGGATTACCAGGACGTTAACGCCGAGCATGCGCTGAAGAACTGGCAAGTGTCTACGCTGACACTTTAAACCTCTCCCTGTCAGAGTCTGCAATACCAACATGTTTCAAGCAGACCACCATAGTCCCTGTGCCCAAGAACACGACGGTAACCTGTCTAAATGACTACTGACCCGTAGCACTCATGTCTGTAGCCATGAAGTGCTTTTGAAAGGCTGGTCACTGCGCACATCAACACCATTATCCTAGACCCACTCAAATTTGCATACCGCCCAAACAGATCCACAGATGATGCTATCTCTATTGCACTCCACACTGCCATTTCCCACCTGGACAAAAGGAACACCTATGTGAGAATGCTATTCATTGACTACAGCTCAGCATTCAACACCAGTGCCCTCGAAGCTCATCACTAAGCTAAGGACCCTGGGACTAAACACCTCCCTCAGCAACTGGATCCTGGACTTCCTGACTGGCTGCCCCCAGGTGGTAAGGATAGGCAACAACGCATCCTCCATGCTGATCCAAAGCACCACTGTTGTGTCATCGGAAAACTTAATGATGGTTTTGGAGTCGTGCCTGGCCGTGCAGTCATAAGTGTACAGGAGGGAACTGGGCACACTAAGGGTGCATGCTCAGTCCCCTCCTGTACTCTGCTCACTCATGACAGCACGACTCCAACAACAAGTTTGCTGATGACACAACAGTGGTAGGCCTGATTACCAACAACGATGAGACAGCCTATAGGGAGAAGGTCAGAGACCTGACTGTGTGGTGCAAGGACATAAACCTCTCCCTCAACGTGATCAAGACAAAGCAGATTGTGGACTACAGGAAAAGGAGGACCGAGCACGCCCCCATTAACATCGACGGGGCTGTAGTGGAGTAGGTTGAGAGCTTCATGTTCCTTGGCGTCCACATCACCAACAAACTAACATGGTTCAAGCACACCAAGACCGTTGTGAAGAGGGCACGACTAAACCTGTTCTCTCTCAGGAGACGAAGTATTTGGCATGGGTCCTCAGATCCTCAAAAGTTCTACAGCTGCACCATCGAGAGCATCCTGACTGGTTGCATCACTGCCTAATATGGCAACTTCTCGGCCTCTGACCGCAAGGCACTACAGAGGACAGTGTGTACGGCCCAGTACATCACTGGGGTCAAGCTGCCTGCCACCCAGGACCTCTATCAGCCGGTCTCAGAGGAAGGCCCTAATAATGTTCAATGACTCCAGCCCCCTAGTCATAGACTTTCTCTGCTACTGCATGGCAAGCGGTGCCAGATTGCCAAGTCTAGGTCCAAGAGGCTTCTAACCCCCAAGCCATAAGACCTGAGGTTCTAATCAAATCGCTACCCAGGCTATTTGCATTGCCCCCCACGTTGCTGCTACTCTGTTATTGTCTAAGCATAGTCACTTTAACTCTACCCACATGTACATATTACTTTGACACCAGTGCCCCTTGTATTTAGCCACATTGTTATTTTACTGCTGCTCTTTAATTATTTGTTATTCTTATCGCTTATTTTCTGTATTTTTTTTAATGGCATTGTTGGTTAAGGGCTCGTAAGTAAGCATTTCACTGTTAGGTCTACACCAGTTGTATTCCTTGCATGTTGACGCATACGATTTGATTTTAATAGCCTACAGCCAAAATCTGACCATAGATAACAAGCAAAGATTTCCTGATATGCCATTAAAACCAGCATTTATTCTACTATCCAAAGGCAGTAAGGCACAATCCTGGTTACATTTTAGATATTCCCTCTAAGTTTCTACAATTAGGCTGTATATCCATCCCTGTCGCATAAATTAAAAACGCTCGCATCAGGTGCGTGTTTTAGAATGGTGTTCTCCCATAATATAATTTTGGAAAATTCACACAAATGGCTGAGATGAGGGAACACATTGCTGCGCTTGTAATGTCAATTATTCATAGTTTATCAATTTTTATGCTATATGTTGTGATCTTTTTCATCACTCTTTGTTTAAACATTTTAGTATGGCACCACTGCCTTATGCACTTTTGCGGCACAAAGGTGTTTAGGGACCAGGGAGAGAATGCAAGAACTTTAAACTACTATTTTCGATGCAAAATTTCCAAATTACATCAGTTTGACCGGTTTGTAAGTTAATAGAAGGTTGTGAAAACAACCCAACATATTTCTGCCAAGATTTCAGTTTAGCTTGGATGCATATTTTATGTGGTTTGAAATAGTATCAATCTTTATAAGCAAGTTTATCGTAACTGCACATTCACTCAAGATGCTGAAATTGCTACATTTTGGTGTATCACTTTACTGCAAGAAATGGTCTAGATTTCAGTTCCCCTTTAACACCTCTGAACAGTAGGCTACAGTTCCATTGACGTGCCTTCAGAAATTATTCATACACTGGCTTATTCCACGCTTTTGTTGTTACAGCCTGAATTCAAAATCTAGTCATCTACACAGTACCCCATAATGTCAAACTTAACCATTTTTTTGTTGACATTTTTGCCTGCATTTGGCTTAGGGGTGGACGATATGAAGTAAAATTCAAATCACTATTTTCCACTGTCCGCACAATAACAATATATATATTTTTTAATTCAGGGGTAGAACGACAGATTTTTACCATGTCAGCTCGGGGGATCAAATCTTGCAGCCTTATAGTTAACTAGTCCAACGCAATAACGACCTGCCTCTCTCGTTGCACTCCACAAGGAGACAGCCTGTTACGCAAATGCAGTAAGCCAAGGTAAGTTGCTAGCTAGCATTAAACTTATCTTATAAAAAATCAATCATAATCACTAGTTAACTACACATGGTTGATATTACTAGATATTATCTAGCGTGTCCTGCATTGCATATAATCTGACTGAGCATACAATTATCTGACTGAGCGGTGGTAGGCAGAAGCAGGCAAGTAAACATTCATTCAAACAGCACTCTCGTGCGTTTTGCCAGCAGCTCTTCGTTGTACGTCAAGCATTGCGCTGTTTATGACTTCAAGCCTATCAACAACCGAAGTGAAATGGCTGGCTAGTTAGCGCACGCTACTCGCTCTGAGCCTTGGGGTGGTTGTTTCCCTTGTTCTGCATGGGTAATGCTGTTTCGATGTGGTGGCTGTTGTCGTTGTGTTGCTGGTTCGAGCCCAGGGAGGAGAGGGATGGAAGCTATACTATTACACTGGCAATACTAAAGTGCCTATAAGAACATCCAATAGTCAACGGTTAATTAAATACAAATGGTATAGAGGGAAATAGTCCTATATTTCCTATAATAACTAGAACCTGAAACTTCTTAACTGGGAATATTGAAGACTCCTGTTAAAAGGAACCACCAGCTTTCATATGTTCTCATGTTCTGAGCAAGGAACGTTAACGTTAGCTTTCTTACATAGCACATATTGCACTTTTACTTCTCCAACACTTTGTTTTTGCATTATTTAAACCAAATTGAACATGTTTCATTATTTACTTGAGGCTAAATAGATTTTATTGATGTATTATATTAAGTTAAAATAAGTGTTCATTCAGTATTGTTGTAATTGTGAAAAGGTAGTGAATTATAAATAAAAGCAATGTCATGTTTGTATATTGCACACACAAATTATAGATTTGCATAGCTGTATATATTCGGCTTAACCTATAAGAAGGATCCGACAGGGTAGTCAGCTATAACTTTTAAGCAGAGTTAAGGGATACAATAGTTATGTATTTTAAGTTATTTTTCTACCTCGCTTGGTGTTTTGGACGTTGAGACTTTACCGCTAGCAATGTGTAGCCTGTCTGAAATACCCTAGTCTTGTCCATTTGTTCAGCTCCAATGCTTTGACGGTGTTCTGTCGGTAGTCATACATACTTTGCGCTACTCTTTCAAGCCCCAGGAAGAAAATGCCTCTCTCAGCATAGATCAGTCTGAGTAGACTTTGCAAATTCACTGTCAAGCAGCCTCTGAGTGTTAAGAGGGAAAATGGAGCAGAGCTTTGCCACGGGCATGCTTGTAACTTTACAGCAAAGACAACTGCTTGTCTCTAGCCTAAACGGTGCTTGCTTGCTTTCTGCTCATTTTATAGAAATTCACATCATGTTGCGGGCTGTTTTAAATTAATCCCGGGTCACAGATGATTGTTTTGATAACAAACGTTCAGCTATGTTAACTAGCTAACTAACAACCTGTTAACTTGACAATAAGTTTAGGCAAATTTTGATTTGGCACAGGAAAAAAGGAAAATGTTCTGCTACCCATGAGTAGTGCTTCAAAAGGTAGTTCATATAGGCATAAACTGTATCAATTTCTTTCTGGTGCGTAATATTTAAAAAGGGAGCGATGTGTGTTTGAGCGACAGGTGTGTATGAGAGTGAGGGAGACGGTGTGTCTTAACTGAAGAGTGACGGTTTCATGCAGTGTTTTCTCCCTACTGACACAATGACATGCAGATCATTTATACGTTTATATCACAGGAGGTTTGTTGTGGCACCTCAATTGGGGAGTACGCGCTCGCGGTAATGGCCGGAGTGCAATAGTGTCAAACATGGTTTCGATGTGTTTGCCATTCCAGCCATTTTATTATGACCCGTCCTCCCTGATGTATATTCCTTCCTCTCATTCCTCCAGCCAAATCACAGGTAGGCCTTTGCAAATATTAGCAAATCAGCCTTTCTATGCAGTATTCTATTATACACTGAACAGTGTGAAGTTCAGAACAGTGTGAAGTTCAGTTCAATACTCAGTATCATGATACTTGGCCTGGTATCGTTTTTTATTATTGTGACATTCCTACTCATATCAGTCGTTGCGAAGTGGATGTGACGCTGTGGATGGTGTACACAACCAGTTAAAGTCAGAGTATAATGCGGGATGCTAAGTCTTCAGCATGCCAGAGCTATAAGCTCATTGGTAGGAAGATGCAGTTAATTAATCCTATTAAACTAGAGCCTGACGAACTCCCTTTAGGGCAGATCAGACACTTCGTTTCCCAACGCTGAATACCTATGAGCTACTCAGTCCCTGGACAGGTTAGTCTCATAGGGCCTTGTGCAAAGCGTGAGTTAGGCTTACATGTGTGGATCTCAAGTTAGGATCTAGCCCAATGGCTCAAGTCAAAACAGCCATGAATGAATGGAGAATGTTAAGTCTATCATTCATTAATTGGCCTCCTTCCTTCTCTTTTCCTCTGTCCCTGTCTCTCTCAGGTGCTGGGGAGTCAGGGAAGAGTACCATTGTCAAACAGATGAAGTAAGTTTCTCGTTATTTAAATAGAAATGTTCACTGTAGGTGTATCAATGTTGTTCCATAACACATTTCAATAACAAGCAATAGGCCTAGTTTATTCATGCTTTCTTTTTCCTGTTCTACTCTGCCACGTCTTGCTACTTTCCCTCGCTCTCTCCCTCCCAGGATCATCCATGAGGCGGGCTATTCAGAGGAGGAGTGTAAGCAGTACAAGGCAGTGGTGTACAGCAACACCATCCAGTCCATCATCGCCATCATCAGAGCCATGGGGCGCCTCAAGATAGACTTCGCTGAAGCAGCCAGAGCGGTGAGTGGAGTAGGACACTGGGAGATCTACACGATAATTCAAGAGCAGTTTTGTGCTTTTTAAAAAAAAAAACATTTTTATTCCTTATAGTTAAGATTAGGTTTTTGTGAGGGCAAGCTGATTCTAGATCTGTGCCGGGGAGTTCAGGAGTGGTGGTGGTTAGTCTATGGGGTCAAATGGCAGGGGATAGGGTTTGGCTATAAGAGGCATGGGGAGGGTTGATGGTAGTTTTTAATGGAGAGGTGAAGAAAAGTAATTCCCAGCTCAACCTCTTGCCCTGACCTCAAAAAGATACAAATTTGTGCTATTTCATAGATGGAAGAAGTTAATGGGTGGAAGTAAACAATATAGCTCACCTTCACCCAGCCAGGTTACCAGAAGGTCTGTGTGGAATCTTAGGTTTAAAACAATAGGGAGAATGTCTGAATAACCCCTACCTTACTGCTTCTGCCTCCTAACCGTTAGTTGTTTCATGTCCCTTACCAGGATGATGCTCGTCAGCTGTTTGTGCTGGCGGGATCGGCAGAGGAGGGCTTCATGACCGGTGAGCTGGCCGGAGTCATCCAGCGCCTCTGGAAGGACGGGGGTGTCCAGGCCTGCTTTGGCCGCTCACGAGAGTACCAGCTCAACGACTCCGCCGCCTAGTGAGTAACACACATAGTCCTGCTTCAAGAAGGCACACTAACCTCCTCCACACAAATGCGACATTCAACAAACTGCTAACACTGACCTCCCTATCCATCATTCTCTCCCAGTTATCTGAATGACCTGGACAGGATAGCCCACGGAGCGTATGTGCCCACCCAGCAAGACGTGCTGAGGACCAGGGTGAAGACCACCGGCATCGTGGAGACTCATTTCACCTTCAAAGACCTCCACTTCAAGTGAGACAGTCCCCAGTGTACCCACTCTAAGGGTGCATCTTAATAGTGTCTGAAACCACCTCATTTAACATCTGTACCCACTAGTGCCCCTTTTTGACAAACACCAATGTTACACTAGTGTATACGCCCTTGTTATACAAGGAAAATTGTGACAGTAAAGACTTGTGAAGAGCAGCATCAACAACCTCTGCATAATCAAAACCTCTACTTTGTGAGAAGGTGTTAAAGTTCAGTTAGCCATTATGTAAAAGACCAGTGGCCTGGCTTTGGCCCCATGTGAGAACAGGTATGTCAGCGCCATGGTCCAGTGAGGCACGTGTGCCGGCCCACATAGATGGAAACAGAAAAGTCTGAGCCTTGTGGGTAAAACACCGAGGTAAATCCTGTATAGAGATACGCCATAAGGGGGTTTCTCAACAGGCCAAAAGGCGTCGGCATGCTTCAATTCGGCTGGCGGCGAACCGAACGAATGTGCTCGCATACTCCCTTAAAAGACCTTTGCTTGGAAAAACTAGAACAAAACAACAATAGTACTTTGTCCATTTTGAGACACTGTAGCCAGTATACACTTCCTCAAAGTCAGAATGAATCTAAGAACTCTGAAATCTGTAATTAAGGAGATCTTAAGTCGTGCAATTTTACATCTAAGATGTTTGGTGTAGTATTTCTCAATGGAGGAAATGTCCATGAAAACGAGTCGTCTCTCGTTGAATGACAACTTTTGACCTTTTTGAAGAATCCCTACAGTTGACCAATCAGATAAAAGGGCGTAGACTTCGGCTCCCGACTTCAACTGGCCTCGAAAAAAATAAAAAAAATACACCTGTGCTCGAACAGCCCCCTAAAAACCTTACCGACTTCCAAAACTAACAAACGTCAAATGTTATATTTGCACAAACTCTTCCGAACTGTTTTGGCTGGGAAGCATGCGGGCGCCTTATGCCAGCTGATGACACCCTCTAGTCTACAGAGGGTTCAGTTCAGGGCTAAAGTTTGCCAGCTGTAGTGTTCATGAGGAGTGTGATGTTTTGAAAGAGAATGCAAAATGTTTAATGTGGAGATGTTTGAAAATACTTTTTGAAAGTTTTGTATGCGTGTTTGCTCATGTATACTAACAAGTCCGTATGTGTATTTTCTCCCCAGAATGTTTGACGTGGGGGGTCAGAGGTCCGAGAGGAAGAAGTGGATACACTGCTTTGAGGGAGTCACCGCCATCATCTTCTGTGTGGCGCTCAGTGACTACGACCTTGTGCTGGCCGAGGATGAGGAGATGGTGAGACTCATCCCTTGCCCATCAGTCATTGATATTGCTCTCCCACACTCAAATCAAATTTTATTTGTCACATACACATGGTTAGCAGATGTTAATGCGAGTGTAGCGAAATGCTTGTGCTTCTAGTTCCGACAATGCAGTAATAATCCAACAAGTAATCTAACTAACAATTCCAAAACTACTGTCTTATACACAGTGTAAGGGGATAAAGAATATGTACATAAAGATATATGAATGAGTGATGGTACAGAGCAGCATAGGCAAGATACAGTAGATGGTATCGAGTACAGTATATACATATGAGATGAGTATGTAAACAAAGTGGCATAGTTAAAGTGGCTAGTGATACATGTATTACATAAGGATGCAGTAGATATAGAGTACAGTATATACGTATACATATGAGATGAATAATGTAGGGTATGTAAACATTATATTAGGTAGCATTGTTTAAAGTGGCTAGTGATATATTTTACATTTCCCATCAATTCCCATTATTAAAGTGGCTGGAGTTGAGTCAGTGTGTTGGCAGCAGCCACTCAATGTTAGTGGTGGCTGTTTAACAGTCTGATGGCCTTGAGATAGAAGCTGTTTTTCAGTCTCTCGGTCCCAGCTTTGATGCACCTGTACTGACCTCGCCTTCTGGATGATAGCGGGGTGAACAGGCAGTGGCTCGGGTGGTTGTTGTCCTTGATGATCTTTATGGCCTTCCTGTAACATTGGGTGGTGTAGGTGTCCTGGAGGGCAGGTAGTTTGCCCCCGGTGATGCGTTGTGCAGACCTCACTACCCTCTGGAGAGCCTTACGGTTGTGGGCGGAGCAGTTGCCGTACCAGGTGGTGATACAGCCCACCAGGATGCTCTCGATTGTGCATCTGTAGAAGTTTGTGTGCTTTTGGTGACCAGCCGAATTTCTTCAGCCTCCTGAGGTTGAAGAGGCGCTGCTGCGCCTTCTTCACGATGCTGTCTGTGTGAGTGGACCAATTCAGTTTGTCTGTGATGTGTATGCCGAGGAACTTAACTTACTACCCTCTCCACTACTGTTCCATCGATGTGGATAAGGGGGTGTTCCCTCTGCTGTTTCCTGAAGTCCACAATCATCTCTTTAGTTTTGTTGACGTTGAGTGTGAGGTTATTTTCCTGACACCACACTCCGAGGGCCCTCACCTCCTCCCTGTAGGCCGTCTCGTCGTTGTTGGTAATCAAGCCTACCACTGTTGTGTCGTCCGCAAACTTGATGATTGAGTTGGAGGCGTGCGTGGCCACGCAGTCGTGGGTGAACAGGGAGTACAGGAGAGGGCTCAGAACGCACCCTTGTGGGGCCCCAGTGTTGAGGATCAGCGGGGTGGAGATGTTGTTGCCTACCCTCACCACCTGGGGGCGGCCCGTCAGGAAGTCCAGTACCCAGTTGCACAGGGCAGGGTCGAGACCCAGGGTCTCGAGCTTGATGACGAGCTTGGAGGGTACTATGGTGTTGAATGCCGAGCTGTAGTCGATGAACAGCATTCTCACATAGGTATTCCTCTTGTCCAGATGGGTTAGGGCAGTGTGCAGTGTGGTTGCGATTGCATCGTCTGTGGACCTATTTGGGCGGTAAGCAAATTGGAGTGGGTCTAGGGTGTCAGGTAGGGTGGAGGTGATATGGTCCTTGACTAGTCTCTCAAAGCACTTCATGATGAAGGAAGTGAGTGCTACGGGGCGGTAGTCGTTTAGCTCAGTTACCTTAGCTTTCTTGGGAACAGGAACAATGGTGGCCCTCTTGAAGCATGTGGGAACAGCAGACTGGTATAGGGATTGATTGAATATGTCCGTGAACACACCGGCCAGCTGGTCTGCGCATGCTCTGAGGGCGCGGCTGGGGATGCCGTCTGGGCCTGCAGCCTTGCGATGGTTAACACGTTTAAATGTTTTACACAAAAAAGTTATTTAGTCTGCCTGGGAGCAAGACATCCTGGTCCGTGACTGGGCTGGTTTTCTTCTTGTAGTCCGTGATTGACTGTAGACCCTGCCACATACCTCTTGCGTCTGAGCCGTTGAATTGAGATTCTACTTTGTCTCTATACTGACGCTTAGCTTGTTTGATAGCCTTGCGGAGGGAATAGCTGCACTGTTTGTATTCGGTCATGTTACCAGTCATCTTGCCCTGATTAAAAGCAGTGGTTCGCGCTTTCAGTTTCATGCGAATGCTGCCATCAATCCACGGTTTCTGGTTAGGGAATGTTTTAATCGTTGCTATGGGAACGACATCTTCAACGCACATTCTAATGAACTCGCACACCGAATCAGCGTATTCGTCAATGTTGTTATCTGACGCAATACGAAACATATCCCAGTCCACGTGATGGAAGCAGTCTTGGAGTGTGGAATCAGCTTGGTCGGACCAGCGTTGGACAGACCTCAGTGTGGGAGCTTCTTGTTTTAGTTTCTGTCTGTAGGCAGGGATCAGCAAAATGGAGTCGTGGTCAGCTTTTCCGAAAGGAGGGCGGGGCAGGGCCTTATATGCGTCGCGGAAGTTAGAGTAACAATGATCCAAGGTTTTTTCAGCCCTAGTTGCGCAATCGATATGCTGATACAATTTAGGGAGTCTTGTTTTCAGATTAGCCTTGTTAAAATCCCCAGCTACAATGAATGCAGCCTCAGGATGTAGAGATTCCACTCTCCCTCTGTAATCCTTATACACTCACTCACGCTTCGGTCATCTTTCTCATCTCATTTACTGCAATCCCTCAGTCATCTTTCATTCTTTCTCATATGAAAAAAGTGTTCATTTATCCACAGATCGAGTTTCACATTTTCTGACCCTATTGCGTCAGGAAGACTGAACTACATCATCAGAACCATAGCAACAGTTGTGAAATATCTGTTTTTATATGCCTTCAAAAAAAACATTTTTATTTCAAAGAACAAACTTGCATGGTGTGATACACATGTTTGTGGGTAACTAAAAGCATTGTGTGGTGGTCTTTCTGTCCCTCAGAACCGGATGCATGAGAGCATGAAGCTATTTGACTCCATCTGCAACAACAAGTGGTTCACAGACACCTCCATCATCCTCTTCCTCAACAAGAAGGATCTGTTTGAGGAGAAGATCCAAAAGAGTCCTCTCACTATCTGTTACCCGGAGTACGCAGGTAAGAGAGAGTGATATATCATTATCAGCTACTCTACAAATCATCTTCAATCCCACATTTTAGTGAACGGTGCTAAGCCTTGCTCAGGTTGAACGCAGGTTGTGAAGATTATCAGATCTCACCACACCTGCAGTCAATTTTGTTTTCCAGTGTTTTTATATCAAAGTGTAAACATTTGTTCAGTGTTATTTCCTGATAGTTGCTGGTTGATAACCACAGACCACTTCTCAGTTCCTATGCTTCCTGGCTGATGTTTTGGTCACTTTTGAATGCTGGCAGTGCTTTCACTCTAGTGGTAGCATGAGATGGAGTCTACAACCAACACAAGTGGCTCAGGTAGTGCAGCTCATCCAGGGTGGCACATCAATGCGAGCTGTGGCAAGAGGGTTTGCTGTGTCTGTCAGCGTAGTGTCCAGAGCATGGAGGCGCTACCAGGAGACGGGCCAGTGAATCAGGAGACGTGGAGGAGGGCAACAATCCAGCAGCAGGACCGCTACCTCCGCCTTTGCAAGGAAGAGCACTGCCAGAGCCCTGCAAAATGACCTCCAGCAGGCCACAAATGTGCGTGTCTGCTCAAACGGTCAGAAACAGACTCCATGAGGGTGGTATGAGGGCCTGACGTCCACAGGTGGGGGTTGTGCTTACAGCCCAACACCGTGCAAGACGTTTGGCATTTGCCAGAGAACACCAAGATTGGCAAATTCGCCACTGGCGCCCTGTGCTCTTAACAGATTAAAGCAGGTTCACACTGAGCACATGTGACAGAGCCTGGAGACGCCATGGAGAACGTTCTGCTGCCTGCAACATCCTCCAGCATGACCGGTTTGGCGGTGGGTCAGTCATGGTGTGGGGTGGCATTTCTTTGGGGGGCCGCATAGGCTACCTCTGGCGAGCACATGGAGGGCTGACTGCCATTAGGTACCGAGATGAGATCCTCAGACCCCTTGTGAGACCAAATGCTGGTGCGGTTGACCCTGGGTTCCTCCTAATGCAAGACAATGCTAGACCTCATGTGGCTGGAGTGTGTCAGCAGTTCCTGCAAGAGGAAGGCATTGATGCTATGGACCGCCCGTTCCCCAGACCTGAATCCAATTGAGCACATCTGGGACATCATGTCTCGCTCCATCCACCAACTCCACGTTGCACCACAGACTGTCCAGGAGCATGCCCAGGCATTGTAGGGAGGTCATACACACTACTGAGCCCCATTTTGACTTGTTTTAAGGACATTACATCAAAGTTGGATCAGCCTGTAGTGTGGTTTTCCACTTTAATTTTGAGTGTGACTCCAAATCCAGACCTCCATGGATTGATAAATTTGATTTCCATTGATCATTTTTGTGTGATTTTGTTGTCAGCACATTCAACTATGTAAAGAAAAAAGTATTTAAGAATATTTCATTCATTCAGATCTAGGATGTGTTATTTTAGTGTTCCCTTTATTTTTTTTGAGCAGTGTACAATCTACACAGGAACTTCTAATCAGCAGGTTTGCATGGGTGGAGGTTACAGCTTTCCATGGTGACATCACCATGTGCTAGACCAATAACTGCTAGTTTTCAGTTCTCTCCACTCAGGCCACTCCCAGACAGTCTGAGTGAAATTCTTGCTTGAGAAATATTTAGCTAACAAGCAATTTTTGCCCATTTTATTTTTATGGAAATCTATTACAGTAAGGTACTTCATTGTTACCCAGAAATTATTTGAAATTGATATAATGGCTGCATAGGGCCTTTAACATCTCAGGAACTCACAATGGTGACGGTAAAAGACTAAACTAATTTATGGGTATCTCTCTGTCTCCCTTTGTCCTTGCCCCGACTTTCCAAGGCTCCAACACGTACGAGGAGGCAGCAGCCTACATCCAGTGTCAGTTTGAGGACCTGAACAAGAGGAAGGACACCAAGGAGATCTACACCCACTTCACTTGCGCCACCGACACCAAGAATGTGCAGTTTGTCTTCGACGCAGTCACCGATGTCATCATCAAGAACAACCTGAAGGACTGTGGCCTCTTCTAGGGTAGTCTGAACATTATATCTTATAACATGTTAGAGACTCAATGATCTTGAAAGGCAATTACATGTTGTAATAATAAAGGGGCTGTATTAAGACTGTCTAGAGTCTGGCCTGGACAGATGCTCAATTCCAAATCCGCCCCCCTAGCCTGATGCCATTTGTGTAGGTCTGAAACGATTGCATAGGCATTATGGCATGGTACCTAGTATAGCAGCGACGTTTTCTAAACATTGTTTTACCCTCTTTCTATACAGGCAGTGTGGTGGCCAGCGTGTGTTCAGTGACCATTTTCTTTGGGATGTCTGGCTGGAGGGGGTTGGATCATGGACACTTTGTAGAGAACTTCACTTTTAACCTCTTAACTTCAAACTCCGTTTTTAAAATGCCATGTAGAAAAATGTTTGTGTAAAATATTTGTACAACTGTCACTATGGCTGGAGATTTTCACTGTTTTTAAGATGTTTTTGTTTTAACCGGTCAAGTTATTTAAAGGATGGAGGGGGGACTTTGCATTTGTTTCTTCTAAGGAATGGAATGGACATATTTTTCTGTTTAGGTACTTGCGCCTTTGCATGCCTTAGTTCCAGTGTTTTGTTTTTGGGCTAGATGGTAGATTGTTATAATTGAATGCCCCCCCCCTCCAAAAAAAAAAACATCTAAATATTTTGTTTCTGTGACTGATGGCTTCTGAGAATTAGTGTCCATGGAAATAATGAAATAGACCAACATGCTCTTGATAGACCAATTCACACTGACACTGTGAGCGCTGTATGACTGTGTGAGTGCCTGTTTGCTTGTGTGAGTGTGTGCAGCTGTGTGACTTAGTGTGCATGAATGTGTGTGGACATACAGAATCAGTGAGAAGTTGACACCTACTCATTCAAGGGGTTTTATTTTATTTGTACTATATTCTACGTGGTAGCATAATAGTGATGACATCAAAACAATGAAATAACAGATATGGAATCATGTAGGAACTAAATGTGAATCAATCTATTTAAAATGTTTGTTTCTTTGAAGTAGCTACCCTTTGCCTTGACAGCTTTGCACACTCTTGGCATTCTTTCAACTTGGTTCACCTGGCATGCTTTTCCAACAGTCATGAAGGAGTTCCCACATGCTGGGCACTTGTTGGCTGCTTTCATTCACTCTGTGGTCCAACTCATCCCAAACCATCTAATTTGGGTTGAGGTCAGGTGATTGTGGAGGCCAGATCATCTGATACAAACCCCTGCCTTGGTTAAATATCCCTTACACAGCCTGGAGGTGTGTTGGGTCATTGTCCTGTTGAAAAACAAATGATAGTACCACTAAGTGCAAACCAGATGGGATTGTGTATTGCTGTGATAGCCATGATGGTTAAGTGTGCCCTGAATGATAAAGCAAAGTCCTATCACCTCACCTCAATGCTTCACGGTAGGAACCACGCATGCAGAGATCATCCGTTCACCAACTCTGCATCTCACCAAGACACGGTGGTTGGAAAGCAAAAATCTCAAATTTGAACTCCACTGGTCTAATGTCCATTGCTCATGTATTTGGACCAAGCAAGTCTCTTATTGGTGTCGTTTTTAGTAGTAGTAGAACAGTTGATGTCTGTTACTTGAACTCTGAAGCATTTATTTGTGCTGCAATTTCTGAGGCTGGTAACTGAGTCTTCCTTTCCTGTTGCGGTCCTCATGAGAGCCAGTTTCATCACAGCGCTTGATGGTTTTTGCAACTGCACTTGAATAAACATTCAAAGTTCTTAATTTTCTTCATTGACTGACCATGTATTCCGTAAAATATTGAACTGTCGTTTCTCTTTGCTTATTTGAGCTATTCTTGCCATAATATGGACTTGGTCGGACTATCTTCTGTATACCAACCCTAGTCACAACACAACTGATTGGCTCCAACGCGTTAAGGAAAGAAATTCCACAAATCTACTTCTAACAAGGCACACCTGTTAATTAAAATGCATTCCAGGTGACTACCTCAAGAAGCTGGTTGAGAGAATGCCAAGAGGGCAAAGCTGTCAAGGCAAAGGGTGGCTGCTTTGAAGAATCTAACTTTTTTCGTTATGACATGATTCCATGTGTTATTTCATAGTTTTGTTGTCTTCACTATTATTCTACAGTGTAGGAAATAGTAAAAATAAACCCTTGAATTAGTAGGTATCAACTTTTGACTTGTACTGTAAGTACAAAGGGACTTTCTTACTTTTACTTGTCATCCTCTGTCTGGTTTCTGGAAAAGTGACCAAAAAGGCAACTTAAAATGTAATTTGACGTCACATCGTTGAGGTGATGTTGTGGGCGGTAACATTCCTACACCAAATCATTTTAAAGAAACTTTGAAAAGAGGATGACAACTAGAGCATTGTAGCAGACAGGATCATAGATATAAAGTGCAAAGGGAGGTGGATGGGTGGGAGTGCACTGTTATGATGACAAAGACGATATGATTCATAATGGTTTCAGGTTACATATCTGCCCCCACCCCTCGGTTTCCATTGGATGGGGACGTTAGTGAACTAATTTCCATAATTTTGCTAATAAATAGTTGCTGTGGTGAAACCACAGCATCCTTCACAATGATGACCTGTGTTTCTTGTCAATTTTGGGTGACTGAAAAACAAACAAACTGCCACCTTTTGGCTTGCAACATTGACATACAACGAGTATACCAAACATTAGGAACACGTTCCTAACGTTGCAGTTCTTGACAGACTCAAACAAGCGCGCCTGGCACCTACCACCATACCCCGGTCAAAGGAAACAAAATCTTTTGTCTTGCCTATTCACCTGTAATGGCACACATACACAATCCATTTCTCAATTGTCACAACTTAAAAATTATTATTTAACTTGTCTCCTCCCCTTCATCCACACTGATTGAAGTGGATTTAACAAGTGACATGAATAAAGGATCATAGCTTTCCCCTGATCAGTATGTCATGGAAAGTGCAGGTGTTCTTAATGATTTAAAGTGGGAAATGCACTCTACAAATTTGCATTGAACAATACATGTGGTAATTTATAACATTAGTTCACAGCACCATCTATAGGTGATCAATGCATACTACATACTATACTGCTGGTCTGTTGTAGTCGTACATACTGTAGGTAGTAAAGTAGCACATTAACATCAGTGATTTTTCTTCTGCAAAAAACAAGCACACAAGGAATCCTCAAGAAGACTAAACTGATGGGCATCACGGATACATTCAGAGGAAGTTATCCACTCAGTTGTTCTACATCTACAAGACAAACCCAGAGCTAAATTTGTAGATATGCCAAACAGCCATTATGACTTTTTACTCACTTTGTTCTCTAGCATACACTTTAACCCACATGCATGTCTGTGGCAATTGTTGGTTGGATTTTGGTCCCTAGACCACTCAAGTCTCAACAACACCTTTCCCTTGTGTAAGTTCAACTTCTCAGGGACCACATTATGATAAAGAATTATGCATGCACACATATCAGTAGATTGCTATGACACTGATGTGGTTCCTGAGAGTTTAAAACTATTTTCCAGGGACTGTGGGCTATCATCTTAAAACAAGACCAAGTCAATAAAAACTCCCAAGATGCAATACGTACCCTACTTCCTGGTAAACACGTGCTTACAACTCAATGTGTTGCATGACAATACCTAATTTTGTTTTCTAATGTTAACTAAGTTCTGTTTGCTTTATTGTTTGCTAAAGTAAGAACACTTAACTACTGGATTCACCATATTTCAGATAACTTTCATTGGGTGATTTTATTTATAACAACGATTCAACCCTTAGGACTTCATCAGGCATGATTAATCAATATGATCAATATGTGCAGTTATATATACAGCACCAGTCAAAAGTTTGGACACTCCTACTCATTCCAGGGTTTTTCTTTATTTTTACCTTTTTCTACTTTGTAGAATAATAGTGAAGACCTCAAAACTATGAAATAACACATATGGAATCATGTAGTAACCAAAAAAGTGTTATTATAAACAAATTATTCAAAGAGATTCTTCAAAGTAGCCACCCTTTGCCTTGATAACAGATTCCCTTTGAAGAAGTTTCTTCTCAATGTCCCCTCCCCTGCGTGATGACTTGACCATTTCTATTCCAATGTATCTCAGAGAACTAATAGGATGTCCAGCTTACACAAAATGAACAGCAACCAGATGTTTTGTTAATCTTGTATAAGCTTCACATCCTATTAGTTCTCTTAAGATCATTTGGAATAGAAATGGTTAAGACATCACAGAGGAGAGGGGATGTGCGTATGTTCTTCTTTTGTACGCCAACCATGACCTGTGATGGGGGTCATGATAGGGGCTGCACCAAATGATTGATGTATTATAATAATTGATTATGCTTGTTGTATTAATAGAAGGGGAAGGGCTATAAGACCCTCCCCCACTACATTTGTAGGGTCCTGGACCACAGATTAGCAACATATTCATTATAAGGTTTAATACTGTTCCACAGTTCTTTTCTAGTCTCTGCCTCTTATAAGAAACGGTCTGAGAGATGTGTGAGCTATTGCAGTCAAAACAGGGTGTCTGTGAGAAAGCGCCTCAAGGCTAAAAGAGATACATAGTCAGACACACCATTGTAAACCATACTGGAATGGAAAATTACTGCTGAGCCCTTAGAAAACACTGGGCTATTGTTTTCTCCTGCAAGTTTGTATAACTGTATATGCATGGGCTTGGTCTCATTGGTAGAAGGTGTTGACGTAGGCAGTTACATCACTAGGGGTTGACTGCAAGCATATTAAAGCAACTTTGATCTTTTTTATTTTGCAGAACTTATTCTGAAACATGTGTGCTATGTTTCCGTTGTCAACTTCTGTCTGCAATTGCATTAATAAAGGTTTGATTGATTTACTTAAAGAAGATATTGTCTGATTGCTGATTTCACCAATAAGCCAATGATTGACAAGGAACCTACCCCAACACCTGCCACCAACCTCACCTGCCCCCTTCTTGGCAACAGTTTTTCTTGTGAATGCCCTGACGAATGTGGCAATTGAATCTGACATGCACTCAGTCCTAGTGCCAAGGCCAGCTGCTCTCAAACTGGGCTGGATTCTGGACACTGAACATTGATGAGTCGTATTACATGGCCACAGAATGCATTGAATGCCGTCAGTGTCAGAGGAAAGTGGCAGAGTGGTCTCTGGAGATGCTAGGTCAGTGCTCTCCAACCCTGTTCCTGGAGAGGTACCGTTCACTCCAACCTTAATCTATCACACCTGATTTGAATAAATAGCTGGTTGATAAGCTGAACCAGGTTAGTAACAACTGGGGTTGGAGCGAAAACCTACAGGACGGTAGCTCTCCAGGAAGAGGTTTGGAGACCTCTGTGGTAGATCAACTGCCTCCAGGTTGTCATTTCCATCAATCCTTACCTCTGGTAAGTTTTTCTTTCTCTGGTCCAGATGGGGCTCAACTAAGTATCTAAAGTGGTCCGTGCCTCGTAGCATTACTACCTCAGGACAGGAAAACAAGAAGATAAAGATTTTCACTGCATCTTTACCCATCCGAAGGTGTGGCATTTTCAAACCAGAGTTGACCAACCACAGACTGAAACCAACCATACAGTATATTCAATCAGATAAAACCAACCAAAGAGGGGTCACACCTTAGTGTGATAACCTGCAGGGGTAGCGTGAGTACAATACAAGTTACTACAGAGAAATATAAAACATCCAAATAAATTACATCAAAGTTTGCCTCAGAGCACAAGGTTCAGACCAGTACCAAACATTTCAGTAGTCAAACCTCTATACTACCCTACCAAGCAAAAAGGCAGTAACTACTCATTTGGTCAAAAATTAGTTGTCATTTTTGCTACATTAAATACATGCTTAATCATGTGGACAAGTATCCTGCCTCCATTGTGTTTTGGAGAAAATGGGGGTCATGTTAGCAGTAACTGCATAAGGTTACTGACAAAACCAAGGTAAATAAAAGCAATTTCTCAGTTCTATGCTACTAGCAGTTACTGCCTTTTTGCTTGGTAGGGCAGTATACCAGGCGGTGTCACAGGAAGGCTCAAAAATTGTCAAAGACTCCAGCCACCCAAGCCATAGGCTGTTCTCTCTGAGGAAGTTATCCACTCCACTCTACCGTTCAACAGCAGTACCAGTGCACCAAGTCTGGAACCAACAGAGGACCCTGAACAGCTTCTGCATTGATCCTTTTTTGCACTGACTCTATGCACACATACTGACACTGACACCCCAACATACACATACTTACACTGACACCGACACCGACACCCCAACACACACATACTGACACCGACACCCCAACACACACATACTCACACGGACACCGACACCCCAACACACACATACTTACACTGACACCCCAACACACACATACTGACACTGACACCCCAACACACTGACACATACATATACACCACTGACTCTACCGTTCGACAGTACCAGTGCCAAGTCAACCAACAGAGGACCCTGAACAGCTTTTGCATTGATCCTTTTTTTTCTGACTCTAACTCCCCAACACTGACACAATGCATACACTGGACTCTACCACACACATACTGACACTGAAACCCCAACACACACACTACACACACCGACACCCCAACATATGCCCAACACACACATAATGACACTGACACACACAACACACCCCAACACACATACATACTTTTTTTCACCAACTCCCCTGCACTGAACAATGCATTCACACTCACCACACACGCATATGCCCACAGACACACAACACGTCTTATCTATCCTGTTGCCTAATGTTGCCTAATAACTTTACCCCTACTATATGTACGTAGCCACTTAAATGATCTTGTACCCCTGCACATCGTACCCCTACTGGTACTCCCTGTATATAGCCATGTTATTTTTACTCTTTATAGTTATTCGTTATTGACTGTGTATTTTTTCTATCATGTCACTATTTATATATATAAAACTCTGCATTGTTGGAAAAGGACCCATAAGTAAGCATTTAAATGATAATCTACACCTGTTATTTCTGAAGCAAGTGACAACATTTGATTTGAAAGGACACAGGTGGGGGCAGGGCCTGCAACAGCTCATCTCTCTGCACACCTGATAAACTAATGAGGGGATTCCATGAATGCCCTGGGCGCTTCCCGATTGAACCGGGTTAGAGTTGATTGCATTATTTTTGGGACCGGGCTGCATCCTGGTCATGAGCCGACGGCGAGGTCGTGGCAAAACAAAAGTAACGTAAATTAAGAACGTGGAGTAATGAGTGGGATTCTATGTTTTCACATGCAAAAGTGATTGCTTTTGATATAAATGCTTTATCTGCCTCCCCAATGAAAACTAGTTTGAAACCTCGAACAAACACTGAGTGTAAAAAACATTAGCAACACCTGCAGTTTTCATCACATAGACTGACCAGGTGAAAGCAATAATCCCTTGTTGATGTCACTTGTTAAATCCACTTCAATCAGTTTAGATGAACGGGAGGAGACAAATTAAAGGATTTTTATGCCTTGAGAAAATTAAGACATGGATTGTGTGCTATTCTGAGGGTGAATGGGTAAGACAAAAAAATGTAAGTGCCTTTGAATGAGGTATGGTAGTAAGTGTCAGGCGAACCGGTTTGTGTCAAGAACTGCAATGCTTGTGTATCAAGAATGGTCCACCAACCAAAGGACATCCAGCCAGCTTGACACAACTGTGAGAAGCATTGGAGTCAACATGAACGCTTTTGACGCCTTGTAGAGTCCACACCCCGACAAATTAAGACTGAAGGCAAATGGGGCTGCCACTCAATATTACTAAAGTCTTCCTATTGTTTTGTACAATTTAATGTATATTTTGTGGAAAAAAGTTGGTCTGTTTCTCAATGTCATATCATGCTGCCTTGTTGACAATATAACCGAATAGTGCTTATTACTGTTTGATTTGAGAAGGGAGCTCCTCCCTCACCGCTTTTGCCCATTCACATCACGGGCCATAACCCAGTGCACTGCGGTTCAGCTTAATCAGAACTCCCTCTTCTACATTTATTGCTTCTGCTCACTGACCCTGTCTAACCTTTGCTGTGTGTGTGTCTTCTTCTTTGAGTACAACAGCTTGTCTTGCAACAAGACGGTGATGATGATAATGCGGGGAGAGAATCTCACCGGGTTCTACAGGATGCTGCAAATACAACAGAATGAGACTTGGATGACTCGCATCATGGAATACATCTCTGTATGTGAGAATTTTTTTGCCAACTGATGCCACGCCACCATCAGCGACGCTGCGTCAGGTACTGCAGGATTCCTGGGTCTCTGACAGTATTGATGATAGGGTTGAATCGGGTGACTCCCACCCAGATGAAGAGGATCAGGAGGAGTTTCACTCTTTCTATGACTGCACAGTCTTCCCCTTCATGCTGATGCCCCAGAATGGCTAAGGCCTTTAGGAGTAAAGAGTAAAAACATGAATGCTATATTTGGAGGAGTTCTTCCTGTCAGGTTCCATGTACTGTCTGGGTGTGTTTGAGATCGACTGCATTGTGGTTGATCTGCTCAGAATAACTATTCTACAAGTCACTTTGCATTCCAAATAACTACTCATTATGTGATCAGGGCTAGTGATTCTGTGCCTTGCCTTGCTCAAAATGATCCCTTCAAACATGCTAATTATCTCCAGTTTAGTCCTGCTCCAACTCTTGACCTTTCTTTGGAACATTGGGACCCCTCTCCCTTAGCAAAGTGCCCTCCCTTCAATACTGTTACTTTCAAGAACTAGAAGTGTCATACATTGTGTACTGGTATGCGTAAATAGTTAGTTTTACTCTGTTCACTCTTTGTTACATGACCTTTGTTTAGTTCCGTATCAGCAGTCCTTTGGATTGTTGTGTTTAGATGGTAATGTTTGACCTGTATATTTCCAATGTATTGGCATGAAGACAGAGAACCCTGACTCATAATCAGGCTCAATATTCTATGTAGTGTGTTAAACAACCTGTCTCCATGGACAGGAAGTAAGAAGAGGGTTGAACATTAAATCTGTCATTCTTTTATACCAACATATACTTTTTCAAACCAGATTTGACCAACCATAGACCAAAAACCAAACAATATATCCAATCAGATCAAACCAACGTTCACTAAGATGGGTCACACCTTACTGCAGGGGCAGAGATGGCCAGTATTTGAAATAGATTGAGACCTGCACACACTGTCCAAAACTGAGGCTTGAATGCAAAATAAAGATGTTTATGATAACATCATGGTGCCCAAAAAAATCAGTGCATAGATGAAAGGTGAAAACGCAACACAAACGTTTCGGGCTCAGGTGAAATGAGTGCGTTCAGCAGCTCTGCCAATGGCAAACAATACACTACCCAACAGCTCCTTGCATGTAGCTCTTCTAGCGTCATATACCTTATCTCCTGTCCATGCAATACGTGGGCAAAACTAGTAGACAGATAACACGTATTATAGAACACAAGAGTGCTGTAAAGAGAAATTACCCTAAATCCCCTATTGGACGTCATTTCTCAAAGGCCGGTCTCATCTCCGTGTCCTTCTGCGCTATACAGCAGATAAAACGTTCACGTAGGGGTGGTAATCTGGAACTCAGTCTTCTCCAGACAGAACATGCACCTGCATTCTATTTACAAACTCTCCACCCATCGGGCTTGAGTGAAGAATTGTTATTAAAGTGTTTTCTCTATGTGGTATATTGCCTCTTATTGGTGTTTGCTACCTCCATCTGGTGGTATCTCTAACTCCCTACTCTTACCACCCTGTGTTATTTATTCTGAGGGAATTTTCACATGGTACATGTTAACGCAGTAATTGAGGATATTTCTCTGTCTGCTTTTGTATGTATTTGTATATAATCTAGATCATGCATTCTCTTCTACTAGTGTGATTCATAGTATAATGTGTTTCCTTGCTTGATCATGTGACACGCAATTATCCTTACGTTTACACTGATAATGGCCTACGGCTGAAACTTTTGTTTTCACCTTTCATTTATGCATTTTCTTGATTTTTGGGGGGCATGCACCATGATGTTTTAATAAACATCTTTATTTTGCCTTCAAGCCTCCATTTTGGATTTATTCCTTTTTATTTTTAAATTACAGTTTGCGGGTCTCTACACACTGTCAAAATCTCTTCCAGTATTCTTATTTTGACTCCTACACACCTGGAACAGACACTATTTAGTAGTAATGACCTTAAAAGTGTGCAGACGGCCTCGTAATTTTTGTTACATGTATTTGAAATATGTATTTAAATTACTTTGAGTAATTTGTATTACACTGAACTGAACTACAGTCCAATGTATTTTGTAACAAGATACTTTTGAGAGCTATAATTAGTATTTTCAAAATACAAACTACTTTTATAGTAAAAAAATGGAACGGTTCACAACTTTGTGGCCCCCTTTCACCCTGCATTGGTATCAGAAGTCTGATGACCCTATGGTGTGATAGGAGTGTCTGCTAAATGAACTAAATATAATGTCAAAATAAACAATTGCAAAGCATGCTGAGTATTATTCTAATGAGCTCCACCCCGAAATAAGGCCAATACTAATACCCAGTATGCTTTGCAATTCATTTTGGTATGTTAATATTCATTTACATTTTGGTCGTTTATTTATTTTACATATTTATTTAACCTTTATTTAACTAGGCAAGTCAGTTAAGAACAAATTCATATTTACAATGACGGCCTACCAAAAGGCAAAAGGCCTCCTGTGGGGTCGGGGGCTGGGATTAAAAATAAAAATAAATTAAATTAAAAAATAGGACAAAACACACACCACGACAAGAGAGACAACAGTACATAAAGAGAGGCCTAAGTCAACAACATAGCATGGCAGCAACACAACATGGCAGCAGCACAACATCGTAGCAGCACAACATCGTAGCAGCACAAAACAGGGTACAAACATTATGGGGCACAGACAACAGCACAATGGGCAAAAGGTAGAGACAATAATACATCACGCAAAGCAGCCACAACTGTCAGTATGAGTATCCGTGATTGAGTCTGAATGAAGAGATTGAGAGAAAACTATCTAGTTAGAGTGTTTGTTGCAGTTAGCAGACTTCCTTATCCAGAATGACTTAGTCAGTGAATTAAGGTAGATAAACAACAACACATCACAGTCCTAGCAAGTAAAACTTTTATGTAACCGTTACTGTGAATATTGTTGCTGTTCGGGCCGGCTAGTTGCAGATATATTTGTATTTTAAAATACAAAATGCATGTATTTCATTAAATACATGCGAATATACAAGTATTATTTTGATACAATTTCAAAATACCATAAAGATCCATGTATTTTGTCATTTTTGCAGATACCTGTGCAGGGGTAGGCATCCCTAGTCCTGGAGTGCCGCAGGCACTTCATGTTTCTGATTTAACCGACCTGGAAGACCAGGTGTTTGAATTTCGGAAATCACTAAACTGATCAATTTGCTCAGTTGGTCACGTGTGATACCTAGTTGGAACAAAAATCCTTCAGTACATGTGGCACGCCAGGAACAGGGTTGTCTACCCCTGCCTTAGTGTGATAACTTGCAGAGGTGGTCTGAGATCAATAGGGGTCCATTTACTATAGTTAAAAAAGTGTGTTTTTGCAGACATTACTGTACTATTTACTGGTGTTTTTTTGTGGATAACAGTAGTTTTTATTATACACTGAACAAAAATATAAACACAACATGTAAAGTGTTAATCCCATGCTTCATGAGCTGAAATAAAAGATCCCAGAAATGTTACATATGCACAAAAAGCTTATTTTGTGCACAAATTTGTTTCCATCCATGTTAATGAGCATTTCTCCTTTGCCAAAATAATCCATCTACCTGACAGGTATATCAAGAATCTGATTAAACAGCATGATCATTACACAGGCGCACATTGTGCTGGGGACCGTAAAAGGCCACTAATATGTGCAGTTTTGTCACACAACACAATGCCACAGATGTCTCAAGTTTTGAGGGAGCATGCAATTGGCATGCTGACTGCATTAATTAATGTCCACCAGAGCTGTTGCCAGAAAATGAAATGTTAATTTCTCTGCCATAAGCGCCTCCAACATTGTTTTAGAGTATTTGGTAGTACGTCCAACCGGCCTCACAACCGCAGACCACGTGTATGGCGTTGTGTGGGCGAGCGGTTTGCTGATGTCAATGTTGTGAACAGAGTGCCCCATGGTGGCGGTGGGGTTATGGTATGGGCAGGCATAATCTACGGACAAAGAACACAATTACATTTTATTGATGGCAATTTGAATGCACAAAAAAACTGTGACAAGATCCTGAGGCCCATCGTGAGGCCCATTTTTTTTTTTAAAGGTATCTGTCACCAACGATACATATCTCTATTCCCACTCTTGAAATCCATAGATTAGGGCCTAATTCATTTATTTCAACTGACTGATTTCCTCATATAAACTGTAACTCAGTAAAATCAAGGAAATTGTTGCATGTTGCGTTTATATTTTTGTTCAGTATAGTATTCTACTATGCTACAACATTATATAGTATGTACTACACAAGGGATACTACAGTGCGTAGTCTGCTAAATGATCAAGGGATACTCCAGTGTGTAGTATAGTATTCTACAGTATACTACATCATTCTATAGTAAGTACTGTAGTATTCTATAGCAAACTGAGTATGTTTGTAATTTGATGGGGTATTTTTTTTTGTTAGGATCTCCTGGCAGCGGCTACTCTTCCTGGTGTCCAAACAGGAAACAAAACAACAAATAAAATACATCATATATATAATATAATATACATAACACTACAAAATGTCCTGTTTCTGCCACATGCTTCAGAAACAGGAGATTGCTCCAATCCTGTGAGCCAGGCCACTTACAGTTTTACTGTCTTTGGTGAAGACCATAGGTTGACTTCTTGTATAAGTGAGAATGAGAGATAACACTTGGAATCTAAAGCAGTAAACAAACAGTTTACTGACTTAATACATTCACACATTTATCTCCAAAGCGTTCAGCCAGTGTATCCTCAATCAGACACTGGAACGCTCTGTTTGATATAGAATAAATCTAACTCTGAATTGTGTACTTTTATTGCACATTGCTTACTTTACAGTGTGCATTATATAATGTAAAATACAAAATGTTTATTATTGGGTTGTTCATAGGCCACAATTGGGGGATTTAACTTTTTTCTGTGGGGGTTCACACTTTAATTGTAAAATGACAGTTCAGGGTAGTTGGCAATAGAATATGTTGAATGGCATTACCAAAGATTGTGTGGTACTGTGGGTTTAGTAATTGTTTGTGGCCTTATTGTTTTTAGTGGCCTACCCTTTGGGACGTATACTACTGAGCATGCTAAAAGGAAGTATCGCGCACAACCAATTGAATTTGTCTATTTCTCGACGCAGCCTTCTTCTCTACTAACGTTGTGAAAAACCTTCCTCCACACTTATCAAATAGGCTAGTTTCTGAGTCGAATTTATTCAGACTTTTTATTTGATTACACATCGGTCTGTAATCACAAACCAGTAAATCATTCATAGTAAGAAACGCCGTATATTGTTTCATTTAAATGTGGATTATATAAATAGGGCTCTTCACGAAGGAGGACGAGGGATCGAGGGACGCCGCCATATTTGCTCTTGCTAGCTAGTGCACTACAAGATACGGGCTTTGTTTCGAGTACCCTTCAATTTAGTACCCTTGTATTTGTTCATGATGGATGCGATGGATAAAAGACCTTTTGGTGCTGAATATAACTATAAAAGTAAGTGTTTGCTATTGTTAAAATTGAATGTCGTTTTCAAATACAATGTTAATATTGTTAATGCCATAATGTTAACCATGTTATTTTGCGACGTCGCTGAGTTGGGGTCTGTCAAAGTTATGCTTGTGCTGACGGATTAACACTGTTGCATTTTTCCCCAATAAGTGTCGGAAAATGACATATCCAGATTAATAAAATTGCGTGCAACGAATGACGCCATCTTCACTGGGAAGAGAAACTCTGCCATGCCTGCCTGGAGGTGAGTGAGAGTGATACAATGATGCACTACTAGTGAATGTTCTGTTTGTTGGTTTGATATCCCCAGCACAGTTTGTTTTGGCTTTTATCTGTACCTCAAAATGAACTGTCACATGCCATTTGTTGACTGTAATTGATGTCTAAGGAAAACATTTAATCGATTCATCAATGTTGGTTCACTGACTCACTGATGTGCTTTTACTAACAATGTCATTTGAAAAAGTCCTCCTCGAAGGTCATTGTATTAAGAGCTGGTTAAGAAGATGAAACCCTATCTGTAGTATCTGACTTGTCTCACTTTGATTCCGCAGAGCAATGTTAGTAGAGTTGGGTCTCGAAGGGAAGCTTACAACCGGGCAATTGAAAAAGAAGTGGGAAAACCTTAAAAAGAAATATAAGGTAATGATTATGAATCCATGTGAGAGCAGGCAACAGCCTTGGTCCTAGTGCAACATGTATTCTCTTTTGTTTGAATTCAGTCTCTTAAACACAGATTCCAGGCTTTTGTTCCAGTTAAGTACTAACCTGGTTCAACTAATCAAGGGCTCAATGATGTGTTGAATCAAGAAGGTCATAAGGCCTGCCTGGAACAAACTCCAGCAAACCCAAGACCAATATAGAGCTTTAATCTGATTGTACCCCTTGTCCCTTTTTTCTGTGTAGGATTTTAAGTACCCTCCTCTTGGCATGGAGAAAGTCAATCCAATGTCCTGGCGTTGGTTTCATCTCATGGACGATGCCATCGAGGGCCGCCTAGCTGGGTCTGCCCGTATCCTAAACCCTTCACTGTTTGATTTTGGGGAAGTTGGGGACGTTTCATTTGCGTCCTCTCCCACTACCTCTCCCATAGCCAACAAGAGACTATGTATGAGGCCGGAGGGAGGTGAGGGAACAAACATTTTTGAGTTCTGGGCCAAGGCACAGCTGGGGGATAGTGTTGGTGCTGCGAGCACGGTAGCAGATGGACAGGTGGCATACACAGACGCAGCTACAGAGGAGATCCGGAGGGCAGCGGTGGAGTGCGAGAGGGCCCTGCGAGAGGAGGGCAGGGGTGCAGCTCAGAATGAGAGGGCCGCGCCTGACAAGATGCCAGTGGGTGGGTACGGGAGGACCATGGCTGAGGATGTGGAGACCATAGCTGAAGACGGAAGAGCCATGTTGGTGAGAAACCCTGGCAGGAACATTGAGAGGGAGACTGCTGAACTAGAGAGGCAGATAGCAGATTTGGAGAAGGAGCGAGAAGTGTTAGAGAGGGAGCAGGCAGACTTTGACAGGGAGAGGTTGATACTGGACAGAGAGAGGGATGTGGTGAGCAGAGAGCGGGTGGCTGTTGAGCGAGGCAGAGCTTCACTAGACAAGGACAGAGCAGCGATGGACAGGGAGCGAGCAGCAATGGAACGGGAGCGAGCCATACTGGACAGGGATAGGGCGTCAATCGAGAGAGAGCGGGCAGAGCTGCAGAAAGAAAAGGAAGCCCTAATGAAAAGCAAGGTTTCCAGGAACAACGGCTCCACTGATGTGGAACTGGACTCATCCACTATAGAAAAAAGAGAGAAACTGCTTTCCATATTTGAGAGACTTGTTGATAAGCTGTGAAAGATGAACAATAAGTAAAGGTTGAAAAGGTGAAGGATGTACTGTAGGTGAGAGTGCGCACAAGTCATAAACAGGTTTCTATGTCACCATTCCACTATCATTGTGTGATCATTTTAGTTTAACCCGCACACACAGGGAGTGCAAAGTCATTCAATTGGTGCTGGCTGTAATGAGCATTGAGTGTGTTTGTGTGAGGTTGCACCCTGAAAGAGAAGCTGCTACAATGTTTGTTGCGCTCATTTCATTTTTTTTGCTTGCAGTGTGTATGTATAAATATCAGTCAAGTTTGGACACACCTACTCATTCAAGGGTTTTTTAATTTTTAATTTTCTACATTCTAGAATATAGTGAAGACATCAACACTGACATAACACATGGAATCATGTAGTAACCAAATAAGTGCTAAACAAATCAAAATATATTTTTGATTCTTCAAAGTAGTTACCCTTTGCCTTGATGACAGCTTTGCACACTCTTGGCATTCTCTCAACCAGCTTCACCTGGAATGCTTTTCCAACAGTCTTGAAGGAGTTCCCACATATGCTGCACACTTGCTGGCTGCTTTTCCTTCACTCTGTGGTCCAACACATCCCAAACCATCTCAACTGGGTTGATTTTGGGTGATTGTGGAGGCCAGATCACCTGATGCAGAACTCCCGTCACTCTTCTTCTTGGTCAAATAGTCCTTACTCAGTCTGGAGGTGTGTTATGGTTCATTGTCCTGTTGAAAAACCAATTATAGTCCCACTAAGCGCAAACTAGATGGGATGGCGTATTGCTGCAGAATGCTGTGGTAGCCATGCTGGTCAGGTATGCCTTGAATTCTAAAGATATCACCGGCAGTGACACCAGCAAAGCACCATCACACCACCTCCATGCTTCACAGTGGGAACCACACAGCGGCGATCATCCATTCACCTACTCTGAGTCTCACAAAGACACAGTGGTTGGAACCGAAAATCTCAAATTTGGTCAGACCAAAGGACACATTTCCATTGGTCTAATGTCCATTGCTCGTGTTTCTTGGCCCAAGCAAGTCTTTTCTTATTGGTGTCCTTTTAGGAATGGCTTCTTTGCAGCAATTCGACCAAGAAGGCCTGATTCATGTAGTCTCCTATGAACAGTTGATGTTAAGATGTCTTTTACTTGAACTCTGAAGCGTTTATTTGGGCTGCAATCAACTGCCGATTTCTGAGTCTGGTAACTCAAACTTATCCCCTGCAGCAGAGGTAACTCTAGGTATTTCTTTCCTGTGGCAGTCCTCATGAGAGCCAGTTTCAACATAGCGCTTGGTGGTTTTTGCGACTGCACTTGAAGAAACATTCAAAGTTCTTTTAAGTTTTCCACATTGACTGACCATGTCGTAAAGTAATGATGGACTGTCGTTTCCCTTTGCTTATTTGAGCTGTTCTTGCCATAATATGGACTTGGTCTTTTACCAACTAGGGATATCTTATGTATACCACCCCTACCATGTCACAACACACCTGATTGGCTCAAATGCATTAAGAAGGAAAAATTCCACAAATTAACTTGTAACATGGCACTGCTGTTTAATTTAAATGCATTCTAGGTGACTACGTCATGAAGCTGGTTGAGACAATGCCACGGGTGTGTAAAGCTGTCATCAAGTCAATGGGTGGCTACTTTGAAGAATCTCAAATATGAAATATATTTTCATTTGTGTAACACTTTTTTTGGTTACATGATTTCATAGTTTTGATGTCTTCACTATTATTCTACAATGTAGGAAATAGTGAAAATTTAAAAAAACCTGGAATGAGTTGGAGTCCAAACTTTTGACTGGTACTGTATATACAGTGCATTCGCAAAGAACTCGGACACCTTTGCTTTTCCCACATTTTGTTACCTTACAGCATTATTATAAAATTGATTAAATAAAAAATCCTCATCAATCTATACATAATACCCTCGAATGACAAAGCGAAAACAGGTTTTTAGAAATTTTTGCTAATTTATTAAACATATGTAAGTAAGGTACCTGTTTTGTAAGTATTCAGACCCTTTGCTATGAAACTCTCAATTGAGCTCAGGTGCATCCTGTTTACATTGATCATCCTTGAGATGTTTCTACAACTTGGAGTCCACCTGTGGTAAATACAAATCATGTCCAATCAATTGAAAAGGCACAGACCTGTCTATATAAGGTCCCACAGTTGACAATGCATGTTCAAAATAATTGTCAGTAGAGCTCCGAGGCACGATTGTGTCAAGGCACAGATCTGGGGAAGTGTGCCAACAAATGTCTGCAGCATTGAAGGTCCCCAAGAACACAGTGGCCTCCATCATTTTTCAATGGAAGCAGTTTGGAACCACCAAACTGATATCAGGGGAAAAGGGCCTTGGTCAGGGAGGTGACCAAGAACACGATGGTCACTCTGACAGAGCTCCAGAGTTCCTCTGGAGATGGGAGGACAACCATCTCTGCAACACTCCACCAATCAGGCCTTTATGGTAGAGTGGCCAGACGGAAGCCACTCCTCAGTAAAAGGCACATGACAGCCTGCTTGGAGTTTGCCAAAAGGCACCTAAAGGACTCTCAGACCATGAGAAACATGATTCTCTGATCTGATGAAACCAAGATTGAACTATTTGGCCTGAATGCCAAGCATTACATCTGGAGGAAACCTGGCACAATCCCTACGGTGAAGCATGGTGGTGGCAGCATCACCAAGAAGACGCAAGGCTGTAATCACTGCCAAAGGTGCTTCAACAAAGTAGTAAAGGGTCTTATGTAAATGTGATATTTCATTTTTTTCATTTATTTTTTTATAAATGCAAAAAAATATTTAAACCTGTTTTTGAGTTGCCCATGATGGGGTATTGTGTGTGTGTGTGTAGATGAGGGGGAAAAAAACAATTTAATTAATTTTAGAATAAGGCTGTAACGTAACAAAATGTGGATAGTCAAGGGGTATGAATACTTTCCGAATGCTGTGTGTGTGTAATATACACACAGCATTCGGAAAGTATTCATACCCCTTGACTAATATATACACACACACACACACACGTCATCCACACCACTTGATAGGCACCTCTATACAATACTATTTAAATGTTTACACTGGCAGAAATTACAGTCTGATCCCTAGGTGCATTTGTTAAAGTGCATTTGGCAATTATTTGTATGTTCTGTTCGACCTGCCAGAGTGCCCGTGTAATGCTATACTGATAATAAAGCCTACACTTTTTTTAGACATTCCTCTAGTTGTCATATACTGCTATTACTACCCACGTAATTACCCTGTACCAAGCTAGTAAATATAGTCCTTTACAGTAAGCACTAGGCAACGGCCTATATTTACATACCTGGTACAATGTAATGTTCCTCTATATCACCTTGGAATAATACCACCCACTGACACCTTGTCAAAATGTTCTGGTAATTTCATTATTTACTTTTAAAGGGTGCTTGAATCTTGCAACGGGAAGGGATCACTGCCAATACTTCATGTTCCAACCAAGGTGAATGAATTGGGGAGCAAACCGGGAGAGAGAGAAAAAGCTTTATTGCGAAAAGGAGAACCAACGCATTTTCGGCTTTTGGCTTTCAGGGTTTTTACAGTAATAAGTCATGAGGCTTTTAAAATGACCTCTGGGACCGATAAAGAATATACTAATAAAAACGTGGTTGGTTAAAACAGTTGTAGCAAGATGAACCAATCGATTGTTATAAGCAAAGACTGACCAATAGATTGTGATAAAATGTGGAACTGACCAAGAGAACAGGTATATATGCTTTCAACATGTTTTATTGGTCAGTACAACGGTCTATGCTAATAACAATTGGTCCGTTGATTGGAGGCTTCCAAAGGTGTCCCAATCCCTGCAAAGGCTCACATTAGCTCCTGCCATTCAATCTGCACCGTGCCACCAGTCAACTCAACAAGGAAGTTCCTGTTGCCAGACTGGAGGAGATGATGGGTAGACTGGGCAGAGATTGAGGGTCGAGTGTGCTGATGTGTACCTGCTGTGTATCAAGGTCCAAGGATATTCCAGCACGCTCGTGTCTTTATTCACTCCAATTGTCCAGTCATGTTTGAGGTGAGATAGTAGTGCCATGCAGGGGAACTGTGTTCTAGTACAGGCCCAAAGTTGGTGGTGTAGATGGTGACTAGGCTGGGTTTGGGAATGGAACCCATGATCCCCATGGGCATGTTCTACCAACTGCCACAGAGAACCACAAAGAGTTTCTGGTTACCCTTTTCCATTTGTTGGTCCATCTCACGTCATCCTGGATCCCAGCAGTTTAATATCAGATGTTTGCAGAGTGTCCCATTTAGTTACTAGGGTTCCAAAGGGGGTGGGTAGTTTGTAAAGCAAACATGCATTGCTTTGCACTTGTTTGGGTTGAGCTGCGTGGAGTGCTCATCGACCTAGGAGCGCAACTTTTCTAGACCATGTTGAAGGCTGGAAAGCTTCCCCACTCTAATGCACTCTGTAATGTTCATGTCATCAATATATTTCCACCTATAAGCGAACTTCTGAAGTGCGCTGTGGATGAGGGCCAGGAAGATAAGGGGTCCAAGAAGTGGACCTTGAGTCACTCCACAGGTCAGATGTTGCCATGGTGAAAGGGTGCCTTAGTACCTCACTCTCTGCTTCCTTTTGGAGAAGAAGCCACTGCCCAGGGGAGAAGGGGCCCTGACTCCTTGCTGAATCAGGCACTTTGTTACCACTGTATTATACATTTTGTTGAAGGCTTAAGCAAAATCTGCTGTTACTATAGTGCATATATAATGGTCTTACTTGCATCAGTGGATTTTACATAATGTATAGGAGGCTGACCAAGACACCTGTCGTCGATCTGCCCTTTTTGCATCCAAACTGTCTTGGGTCAAGCTTGTGGCCGATGTCCTCCATTATCCGATCGATGGAAAAACTGTCGGCCACCTTAGCTCTAGTATTCCAGACTTGTTCCAGTGTTCTACAGATGTAGTGGCTGTAGACCCATTCAGTCTGTGTTCATGACGTTTCTTAATTATATTTACTTCTGTCTCCAAGACGCCCAAGTTCTGCCCGAGAAATGAGAGCTGTAAACAGTGGATGTTCCAATTCTCACGCTGGCAGTCCATTTAAAAAAAGGGAAGTGGCATTATGACCATTACAATTCCACAGTAGCAGTACAATGTTATTTTGTTGTTTGACAGATATAGTGACAATATAGGTCTTTAAAGAAGAATCATAAATTAAGGATAACAAATCATTTGACCTTATCTAAGAGTATGTTTTAAATAGAATATAGCCTATATTTGTGACTTTATAAGTGTATTTAGATCACATCGATAAAAAGACAGCATATCTTTTGGTTTACTGAATGATTTATGTTACCACCAGAACTGCATGGCGGTGTAGGGAGAGTTAGGAGAGGTGTGGCCATTCACCTCTTGTGAATGCCACTTGGGTTCACTTCCCTACAAAAGGGATTGAACCCACATGGAGCCATGTAGGTATGTTATTAACAATCATTAGATACACATTTCACATGGAAAGTGAAGTCAACATAACATTGCCCAAATAATACACGTTCTACCCAAATACTATATATACTATAATATACTATAATAAATTGTGAATTGAAATTACTTTCTTTTGCAGTTGTTCATACTGCAATGTTTGATCTGTTCATGTTATTTTGTTAATCCGGGCATTGTTCATGATAAACAGTGTCTTTTGAAGTAACATTTTTACCGTTTTTGGTTAGAAAGGAATAGCATTCACATATTTTTACAAGTACTCCAAATGAAGGCATGATGATCATGGCTGGGATGAGGGTTTAGGGTGTAATAATAGAGACAGTTTTCTGTCATGGTAGGGCAGTATGCATCACGTGTCTCCATGACCCTGTAGGCTTAACCCTCAATGCTGTTGAGGCTTTATGCTCCACTAGGAGCATAGAAAATTTGTTGGGGCATGGACTCTACTAGGTGTCAAAAGCTCTCCACAGGGATGCTGGATGTCCTTTGGGTGGTGGATCATTCTTGATAAACACAGGAAACTGTTGAGTGTGGAAAAACCAAGCAGCGTTGCAGTTCTTGACACAAACCGGTGCGCCTGGCACCTACTACCATACCCTACCATAAATATTTTTGTCTTGCCAATTCATCCTCTGAATGCCACACATACACAATCCATGTCTCAAGGCTTAAAAATCATCCTTTAACCTGTCTTCTCCCCTTCATCTACACTGATTGAAGTGGATTTAACCAGTGACCTCAATAAGGGATAATAGCTTCACCTAGATTCACCTGGTCAGCAGTATATGCCAGGGAAAGAGCAGTTCATAATGTGTTGTGTACTCTGTGTATATGACTTTACAAATGTCAAGTTTATTCAAATTACAGCTTAAATACTTTTTTCCCTTAATGGACCTGTCCGTACACACTCAAGGTGTACAACTGATATTTAAAGCATTTGGCACCGGCTGTGTAAATATGTTGTGCCAAACAACTTATGAGCGTGTATGTGGACAATATGTGTTTGTTTTTCAGGTTGAAGTTGCCCTCCATCCAGCCCTCCTCAAGAGTAGGAGTGAGGAGAATGATATCAAGTCAAATGTGTGTATTTACAGGTATGTTACTTCAATATGAACAAATCTAAAGTCAGTGTCTTCTACATTAAACATTTAATTTAATTGATTGGACCATGGGAAAGGTAGGTCTCCATAAACCATGTTATAAACTGATTGACCTCATAAACCATATAAACAAGTGTGCGTGTGTGAAAACAGTTCATATACTGTATGAAAAACTACCTGATTAAATAAACTATTTTATGAAACCCTTGACTAAGACTGATGAATCCCTGAAATTTAAAATGAGAAAAATATATTGTTCCTTCATAGACCGATTGCTTTGTGAGGTTGAACCAACCTTTTGTTGGTGTCTCCATATTCTCAGAAAGAGGAACTTTGGCAAATCTGAATAGCTAAGGCCTGACAAAATACAGACTCTATATCCTGTGGTATACATCCTGGGGTTTACCAAGGACCTCCAGTATTACTGTCATCACCACAGCAGCCAGATAACTACCGATGCAAGACTCCAAGCCAAACATACTGCAAGCTAAATATGTTGAATAGCAGGTTTATTCATAGGGTAACAGTCATCATGACTCGCTAATGGATTACAATGAAAACCTTCTAGACTGACATGGAACACTTTTATCCAAAGATGAATGGCTTTAAACAGCCTTTCTCTCATGATGTATATAGTATGTGTCATAAGTTAAGTTGGGAACCACTATGTCATATCTCATAACATGTTTAACCATCATGTGACACCTGTCCTTATTCTCATTACACAAAGGGCTGTGAAAAAAATGAACAGAAACATGCAGCTGGGCAACTCCCTGAAGACCACTACTGAATTGGGGGAAGGTTGGAGTACATTCATTTTTCACGGGTTAGGCATGATATTCCATGTCAGACTCATCAATGCCACTTTTCTTAACATATTAGACCCCTAAGGTTGTTAATTAACCCATTTTAAGCTCATATGACTTATATTTTGATAGAGTGCTGAAAACCTCAGCCGTTTCTCGTACTTACATTAAAATAATGGAAAAAAAATAGGGCGGTGCAAATTTAAAAAATGTATGAGTAGTCTTGAGCGAATAACATGAAATCCCACTTTTGTATGTGCAATAGGTTACGAAAAGTAGCAATTTAACATGACCTTATGGTAAGAGGGAGAGTTACAGATGTAATGATGACGTGAGACAAGACGATTGGATTATTATTTACATCATTTAATCATTCAAGTGCTGAAATAAAAATATGAATGAAGAAAAGATCCACAGAATGGTGATCCAAAACGGAATGTTACTTGGTTGTATCTAAGTTACACGGTGAAAAACATATGATTATTTGGCTTTGTATTCAGACACATCATTCCCTGCTCTTAAGCAAGAGGCCTGAGCTCATTACATTTTCCATGGTCTTAATGACTTAAATGGATCAAGTTTAGACCAGTTCAAAACCAGGCTGAAACTCTCACCCAAGAGTCTATCAATATGATCATATTGCCCTGTCAGGTTAGAATGTGGTTTAAACATCAAGAAGTACAACTGTGGGTTAAATGATACCTCTGTGGTAGTGGTGATTTTTGCATGTAAATCTTGGTGGGGCAAAAAAAAAAAAATAATAATAATTTAGATACATGCCAGCAAACCCGATAAAACACAACAAAATACATTAATTGCACTATAACGGTGACAAATGGTGCCCACACACTGTTAGGGCCTACATAAAGCTGTCCCAACAGCAGAGTCCCAATAGCAGCCCCAACACCTTACCATTGGTACTCCTGGATATCAGCGGAGCCTTGTCTGGCATCGAAACAGTTTATTCAGCCTCATTTACTGCCTTTAAAAAAAACATAGCTGATATGGCTGACTTACTTTAACAAATGTGGTTTCTACTGACAATTGAGATGTACAAATTATGGCCTAAGGGGATGACGAGCGGATAAGAGGCTAACCGTAATTTCGATTAAGACATTAATGAGCGAGCTACGACGGATGTAGTCAATATAACTATTTGTTCAACACTTTTGAAATGTATAGCGACAGAATTCAGAACACGGGCCATTCTTACAGTATTCTCCCTGTACACCATGTCAGAACCATCAGATAAATAAAGGGGGCATATAAGCAGACAATGAAAGCTCTTAAAATATTTGATTATTACATTTATCTAAAACAGGCTATAGGCTACATTTGCACCACCAAGTCAGAACAGTAGGCAAAATTAAGAGGGTAAAATATACCAAATTATTAGGGTGAGGCACATGGGCTACTAACAGGCTACTAACAGTTTACTACACAACATACACTTAGTATTATTTTCTTAGATAGAGTAAACATTTCTCTCTGGCATATTACATAATTTATGCAGCAGCAGACTCGCCTTGTTGTGCTGCTCTCACTTGAACAGGAAGGTGGTGTGGCGGGTCCTTCATGGGCAAATTTTGTCATCAAATTCTGGAATTCTCAGGATGTGGTGTTTAAGACAACTGGGAACTCTGAAAAAAACAGGGTCGAATCATGATGACGTCAGTGATATTCAGGTTGTAGCTCCAGAAAGAGGCCCGAGTTTCCAACTTACAATTCCGAGTTGGATGACCGTTCAAAGCGTATTTTTCCAGTTGGAGCTCATTTTTCCGTGAGTTCCCAGTTGTCTTGAACTCACTGAAGTCAGATTTCCCAGTTCTGAGTTAAGTTGTTTTGAGCGAGGCAGAAATCCTGCTGGATTGACAGCATGGCCAATGTTGAATGCTTAACATTTTAAGCTTGGAAAAGAGACCCTTAAACCGTGAATTGGGACTTCACACCCACAACAAATGATTGTGGGGGCTGTCATGTTAGACTTCTGTGCAGCTTTTGACATTATTGATCATAGTCTGCTGCTGGAAAAACTTGTGTTATGGCTTTACACCCTCTGCTCTAATGTGGATAAAGAGTTACTTGTCTAAGAGAACACAGAGGGTGTTCTTTAATTGAAGCCTATCAAATATAATCCAGTTAGAATCAGGAATTCCCCAGGGTAGCTGTTGAGAGCCCTTTTTCAATTTTTACTAACGACATGCCACTGACTTTGAGTAAAGCCCGTTTCTATGTATGCGTATGACTCAACACTATACACGTCAGCTACTACAGTGACTGAAATGACTGCAACTCAACAAAGAGCTGCAGTTAGTTTCAGAGTGGGTGGCAAGGAATAAGTTAGCCCTAAATAATTCTGAAACTAAAAGCATTGTATTTGGAACAAAACACTCACTAAATTCTAAACCTCAACTAAATCTTGTAATAAATAATGTGGAAATTGAGCAAGTTGAGATGACTAAACTGGCTTGGAGTAACATTAGATTGTAAACTGTCATGGTCAAAACATATTGATGCAGTAGTAGCTAAGATGGGGAGAAATCTGTCTATAATAAAGCGATGCTCTGCCTTCTTCACAGCACTATCAACCAGGCAGGTCCTACAGGTCCTAGTTTTGTCGCACCTGGACTACTGTTCAGTCGTGTGGTTAGGTGCCACAAAAAAGGACTTAGGAAAATTGCAATTGGCTCAGAACAGGGCAGCACGGCTGGCCCTTGGATGTACACAGAGAGCTAATATTAATAATATGCATGTCAATCTCTCCTGGCTGAAAGTGGAGGAGAGATTGACTTCATCACTGCTTGTATTTATGAGAGGTATTGATAAGAGAATTATGTTCTCCGGGTACATCACCCAATTTAATTATATTACTCTCAGTCTGCAAACCAGAATTTGTAAGATCCTGGTCGAATGAAACAGATGGAGGCCCAGCTAAATAGTCAAAAAGGTTTATTCACGTGAACGTTCTAAAGTCAAGAATACAAAACAATTCATTTTATACTGACTTCTCACTCCCACACATTCACACAACCATACACACACACATACACACACACACAAACAGACGCACATACACACATACATGCACACAAACAGACGCACACACATGTCCTGCTACGCACACACTGTCTGTCTCACTACCCAGCCGACAGAGATAGTGACATTGTCCTTGAGACGTACTCCCCGTTCTCTCCCAAATCTCTAGTCAGGTCAGCACCGAGCTCAGACAGTCTGTGTTTAAAATACCATAAAGACATATTGTTTTACCCTAATTCTGACTAGGACTACACATTTATTGATTATGATTGTATACATTCTAATCAATTCCATACAATTATATGTTTCAGGGCGGAATATTCAAATCATTCAATTAACAGACAATTCTCACCTATCAGGTGAATGTTGAATGCACCGAGCTGTCTGTTTTAAATAGTGGCGCACAGCTCGGACACACATGCATACCCCGCAAGACATGCCACAAGAGGTCTCGTCACAGTCCCCAAGTTCAGAACAGACTATGAGAGGTACACAGTACTACAAGCAGTAAAATTTGATTTAAAAACAGCTTATGGAACAGTGGGGACTGTGAAGCAACACAAACATTGGCACACACACACACACACACACACGCACACACGGATTTAGTACTGTAGATATGTGGTAGTGGTGGAGTAGGGGCCTGAAGGCACACAGTGTGTTGTGAAATCTGTGAATGTATTGTAATGTTTTAGATATTGTGTAAACTGCCTTAATTTTGCTGGACCCCAGGAAGAGTAGCTGCTGCTTTGGCAGCTGCGAATGGGGATCCATAATAAATACAAATACACTGAATAGCAGGCTAGTGATTGCTTTACAATGCTTGCAATATAGCCACTGATTCCTTCCAAACTACTCTTTGTTGAATTTGCGATTTCCAACTTGTTGTGTAATGTTTATGGCCGATGAGCACCTCTGTAATTTCTCTTCATTATTTCTCTTCATATGACAAGGATTACAAAGGATTTACCAGTAGATTGTCAACTTGATTCATGATGATGACTGCTACCTTGCTAGCTAAGATTTTGAAAGTATGGCGTTGACATGATCAGTCCAATCAAAGCTGCAGTAGATATAACGTGATTTGACATCATTTTATCTGTGGCCAATGACATTGAGCCTTTTTGGATGGGCACGTCTAATGTAACTCTATGGCAGCACCCAAGGGGATTGAATTTTTGATCTCTACCCTTATACAGTATTTGGCGGTGACGTAGTGTCTCCATGAGTGACTGAACAATGAGCCAATCACAGCGTGACTAGAGAACATTACCAACCCCTACGCTCTGTATTTTCTTGTTTGTTTTTTTACATTGTTTGCAAACTGATATGTGACATGTATATGTGACAATGCCAAAATAACATGCAAAACATGTATTTATTTTTGCTAGGAAAAGTGTGGTCGAAATGACGGGTCGCCACTGCTCTGTGGGTTAACTGAGACCTGCCTTGCATGTAAGTCTATCTCTCGTGAGGTATTAGCTACAGTATCTGCTGTACAGAAACTATTCCACAATGGGTGGTAACCATATACACATAGTTCTGCAGTAGACTTATGATATAAAAACATCTGCTGCCAGTCAACATGCATGAGGACCTGTCTGCCTGTCCTCTGATCATGCAGGTAACATCAGTGGATCAATCCTCTATACGTTGTCAAGGATGAAGAATAATGAGTAAAAACGCTGTCCAAGCTCTGTCCCAATCCCAAACTAATATCACCCAGGAATACACTGGGTACGACACCTCTCCTTCAGCTCTCCACCTTTCCTTTCCTCTCTTCTTCTCTCCACTCTCATCCCAACCTAGGTCAAGTGACCTTCTCTGTTCGCAATGGCATCAGTGACGGAACTAGAGTTTTATACATGGGGTGGCCAAGGTTACTTCAGGGGGTCCATAGACCAATTCAGAAAATGTGTGTATAACCCTAAGCTGGCATCTAAGGAGCATGAATGAATCCTATGATTGCTGATTAGAGGTAGAAGTGATAATTCACTTAACCTGGAGTTCTTCGATGTGGCAGATAGTGTGGTCCAAAAGGGTTACTTCACTAGAATACTTTAACATACTATGAATAGTCAGTGTCTCTACCTCGGAACTGCAGCTCAATTTCTTTCTCTCACACACACACTGTACTGTACTCACATACTGAAGAGACTTAGGTCACTCTGTTTTCATGAATATATGATCTGGGTCTTTAAGTGTTGAACATCTAAAATATTTTCAGAAAATAAATCTCAAGCACCAAGGAGATAAGATAGCATGTTTGTTACATAAATTGCATAGTTTATTTACAAAAAAACACTGCAATTTGACATACCAGGTACCAAACAGAAATGGACTTCAAAAATATAAATAATTTTGGTGCCCATCAATATTACAAACTTACAGTAACATACTTATTCTCATAGATATATTATGTTAACTAATAGCAAAGAAAACTTTTGGAATTGGCCAAATCAAGACCAAATTAAAACTGTGTGACATGATACCCTTTGGATTTATAATTTTAGAATGTCAGTGTACTAGCTAGTACACAGTGCAGGTTTTAATCATGACCAGAGAGACCACCTAAGTGCCAAATTATCATAGGTAGATTTAAAATGGCATAATTCTGATGTTCTGGTGAGAACTGGCAAAATGTTTCACAAACTCATCCATGTTGAGGGAGCGTGCCCTCCTTGACTCAACAGATAATTTTTAGGTGACAACCTGTCATCAACCATTGTTGTTCTAAGGTGGGTTTTAATCTGTTTTAAAGCTGAGAAGCTTCTCTCGCAAGAAGCACTGCTGACTGGTGTAACAACAGAAATCTTACGTCTAAATAGCTCAAGGAAGACCTCTTTATAAGGTTCGAGAAACACAACAAAGTCAAGGAGAGTAGACAGTCTGTCCCTTCCACTTTTGTCTCTCCAATCAAGAAGCCACTTGGTTTGATGAACCTCATGTTTGAGGTCCTCTACATCTGACTCAAAGGTCGGAGCTCAGGCAAACAGAGGCTCCTCATTCATGTATGTTGTACTCTTTGGGTTGAGAGACTGAACCCCTTGCATTATCTCGCAATTCTTCTTTGAAAAACGCCTCTGCAGCTCAGCTGTGAGACTGTCAAGCACCTGATAAAAGATAGCTCTTTGGAAGCTCTCACCATCACTTTGGTCACAATTTTTCTGTCCTACAGTGCTCATTGTCGAGTCGTGAAATCTTAAGCTTGTTTTAGGCTGTCTTTTACACACTGTTTGTACACTTATTTTGCAATGCTCTGCAATCTCTTTCCATAGTTCTTCAAAGTAACCCTCACTTCTGTAGTCCTGTAATGTGTCTGTAAGGGCACCTACTAGATCCACAGCCCTTGTTAGGTCAAGAGAGATTGATTGGAGCATGTCAGAAAGACATTTGGCATCACCAAGCACTTTACAAATGGTAACCAAGAGCCCTATGAAATGTAAATCTGTCTGAGAAAGAAGGCCCCTTGCCTCCACTGATCTATCACCACTATTTTCAAGTGTGATATGTCTCCTGTCTCAGCCTCCAGTATTTATGCTACAGTAGTTTATGCGTCGGGGGGCTAGGATCAGTCTGTTATATCTGGAGCATTTCTCCTGTCTTATTCAGTGTCCTGTGTGAATTTAAGTATGCTCTCCCTAATTCCCTCTTTCTTTCTCTCTGAGGACCTGAGCCCTAGGACCATGCCTGAGGAATACCTGGCCTGGTGACTCCTTGCTGTCCCCAGTCCACCTGGCCGTGCTGCTGCTCCAGTTTCAACTGTTCTGCCTGCAGCTATGGAACCCTGACCTGTTCACTGGGCGTGCTACCTGTGGCTTGTGTACTTAGCATTGCCACATGCATTCATCATTTTCTCTATGAGAAGGTCATACTTTGCTATTTCCTCTAAGATTGTCAAAAAAATTACAGTTGTGAGAGTCAGACTCTCTCTGACCTCTCTGAGCTATATTTTGAGTGGCAGTTAATAGGAGCACATCTGCAATTGTTTTAATGTAAGTACAGTTTTCCTCCACTTTCTTTTTCCAGTCCTCATTTCTGACATCCAACATTGAGTTGCTGTCAATAGCCCTTTTATGCTGATTCCAAGCATACATAGCATTGATATGATGCTCTGCCTTCGAATGGAACTTAAACCCAGAATCTTTAAACAGCACCTTTTTCCAGTTACAGAAACCTGACTGATATGAAGGCAGATTCAGGTGTATTGGGCAGAGAAAAATGCCTACAGGCAAAACAATAAGTTGAATGTTGACTTAGAATATTCAAGGCATGATTTGTCCTTACACCAGGAGCTGTTGAAAGCCCTTTTCCTAGTACCATGCTGAGTTCTGGGAAATGTTTTCAATCATGGCTGTACAGGACCCTCTTCTCTGGATCTTGAAATACATGTTAAATAATATGTTATATCTCCATGTAAATGTATAATTAAGGGATCCACAAGATTAGATACTAACAGCTGCTAAATAAAAATGTGTAGTTTCAAGTATAAGCCTGTCCTACCATTGGGTCCTTTTGGAACAGTATACCTGGTGCTTGATGCAGTTGGAAGGGGCTCAATGAAATCTCCTGGCAACTCTGGCTCACTGTCTTACTCAGAGCCAGAGCTCTCAGTATCATCCCTTGATACATCTATTACATTAAAATAACACAAGAACCATTACTGTATTATCACAATAAAAATGCCACGGCCATCAAAAGAAGAACACACATGAATCAACAACCAACACTTTAAAGTGAGACTTAATCTGACAATAATTTATTACAAACTGAAGCTAAACTTAAATTCTGAACTTGGCATGTGACTGACTGCCTGGTTGATGTTTTGACCTGGTGGTGGTAGACTGGGTCCTTGCAAATTCTGACCACACTGACTAGCCTCAGGTTAGGGAGCTGCTCTGGGGTCGGTGGGGATGCAAGGGCTGGGATCCGTTTGCACCTGATCTGCCCGTTTGTGCTTCTTTAAAAATTAGTCTCATAGCTCTTTCTTTTCATGTTTAATTGACCTTATGCAACAATAAGACAGTCTATGGTTACATCTAAGCATCCAATTTCCCACATTTTAGTCAAATCTCAATCATCAAAATCAAATCAAATCAAATTTTATTTGTCACATACACATGGTTAGCAGATGTTAATGCGAGTGTAGCGAAATGCTTGTGCTTCTAGTTCCGACAATGCAGTAATAACGAACAAGTAATCTAACTAACAATTCCAAAAAAAACTACTGTCTTATACACAGTGTAAGGGGATAAAGAATATGTACATAAGGATATATGAATGAGTGATGGTACAGAGCAGCATAGGCAAGATACAGTAGATGATATCGAGTACAGTATATACATATGAGATAAGTATGTAAACCAAGTGGCATAGTTAAAGTGGCTAGTGATACATGTATTACATAAGGATGCAGTCGATGATATAGAGTACAGTATCAACGTATGCATATGAGATGAACAATGTAGGGTAAGTAACATTATATAAGGTAGCATTGTTTAAAGTGGCTAGTGATATATTTACATCATTTCCCATCAATTCCCATGATTAAAGTGGCTGGAGTAGAGTCAGTGTCATTGACAGTGTGTTGGCAGTAGCCACTCAATGTTAGTGGTGGCTGTTTAACAGTCTGATGGCCTTGAGATAGAAGCTGTTTTTCAGTCTCTCGGTCCCAGCTTTGATGCACCTGTACTGACCTCGCCTTCTGGATGACAGCGGGGTGAACAGGCAGTGGCTTGGGTGGTTGGTGTCCTTGATGATCTTTATGGCCTTCCTGTAGCATCGGGTGGTGTAGGTGTCCTGGAGGGCAGGTAGTTTGCCCCCGGTGATGCGTTGTGCAGACCTCACTACCCTCTGGAGAGCCTTACGGTTGAGGGCGGTGCAGTTGCCATACCAGGCGGTGATACAGCCTGCCAGGATGCTCTCGATTGTGCATCTGTAGAAGTTTGTGAGTGCTTTTGGTGACAAGCCGAATTTCTTCAGCCTCCTGAGGTTGAAGAGGCGCTGCTGCGCCTTCCTCACGATGCTGTCTGTGTGAGTGGACCAATTCAGTTTGTCTGTGATGTGCATGCCGAGGAACTTAAAACTTGCTACCCTCTCCACTACTGTTCCATCGATGTGGATGGGGGGTGTTCCCTCTGCTGTTTCCTGAAGTCCACAATCATCTCCTTAGTTTTGTTGACGTTGAGTGTGAGGTTATTTTCCTGACACCACACTCCGAGGGCCCTCACCTCCTCCCTGTAGGCCGTCTCGTCGTTGTTGGTAATCAAGCCTACCACTGTTGTGTCGTCCGCAAACTTGATGATTGAGTTGGAGGCGTGCGTGGTCACGCAGTCGTGGGTGAACAGGGAGTACAGGAGAGGGCTCAGAACACACCCTTGTGGGGCCCCAGTGTTGAGGATCAGCGGGGAGGAGATGTTGTTGCCTACCCTCACCACCTGGGGGCGGCCCGTCAGGAAGTCCAGTACCCAGTTGCACAGGGCGGGGTCGAGACCCAGGGTCTCGAGCTTGATGACGAGCTTGGAGGGTACTATGGTGTTGAATGCCGAGCTGTAGTCGATGAACAGCATTCTCACATAGGTATTCCTCTTGTCCAGATGGGTTAGGGCAGTGTGCAGTGTGGTTGAGATTGCATCGTCTGTGGACCTATTTGGGCGGTAAGCAAATTGGAGTGGGTCAAGGGTGTCAGGTAGGGTGGAGGTGATATGGTCCTTGACTAGTCTCTCAAAGCACTTCATGATGACGGATGTGAGTGCTACGGGGCGGTAGTCGTTTAGCTCAGTTACCTTAGCTTTCTTGGGAACAGGAACAATGGTGGCCCTCTTGAAGCATGTGGGAACAGCAGACTGGTATAGGGATTGATTGAATATGTCCGTAAACACACCGGCCAGCTGGTCTGCGCATGCTCTGAGGGCGCGGCTGGGGATGCCGTCTGGGCCTGCAGCCTTGCGAGGGTTAACACGTTTAAATCATAATTGTACCTTAAAATCAACTCCCCGCCTAAATTACTAGTTAGATCATGGCTAGCCTGACTCTGCAGTAAATAATTTAGCTAGCTATAATTTCTTAGTGTGCAGAGATTGACACAGAAATGGGGAGGTTTTAGTCCGCAAAAACAACTTTACTAGGACAGAAAATAAACACAACAAAGAAAATCACTTAAGTTTGGCTCCGTCCTTCTTCGCTACTTTTGCTCGGTTTCGGTCCCTCCCCGTTCCTTTTCGCGGTGTGCCACAGTACTCCTTTTATTTGGCCTCCACGGCTGGTTGGCACTTCCCCCTAATTACCTCCACTTGGAGTTGTCCGTGTCGAGGCGCCCAGCTCCCATATTCCCAGCAGAGGGAGCCAACGTCGCCTCACGTACATCCCCTCTATTACCATCCCCCGGGGATGGTATAGCCACAGGAAAAAAACAATATTCGTTGAAAAAGTATAAACTTGGATTAGCTAATACACGTGCAATTGGAATACAGGAGTGATGGTTGCTGATAATGGTCCTCTGTACACCTATGTAGATATTCCATTAAAAATCAGCCGTTTCCAGCTACAAGTCATTTACAACATTAACCATGTCTGCACTGTATTTCTGATCAATTTGATGTCATTTTAATGGACAATTTTTACTTTTCTTTATAAAAACAAGGACATTTCTAAGTGACCCCAAACGTTTGAACGGTAATGTATATAGAGATTGTTTCCAAAGTTTGGTATCTTGGCATTTTGTTTATTTTCCTTTCTTATTTTATATAGTAGGCCATGCACTCAAAAGTAGTGAGTCTTCAAACTGATAAGCCTATATGTTGTCATTGCAGGAAGAGAAAAGATTAACCAAATCACAGTGCATTTATGACAATAACAGAGCGTGCACAGGTTCCTTGATATATGCACTACCACCAGTGGGCCAAAGTGCAGTCTAATTCCAAGCAAGAACATTTATCATGGAATGATTGAAAATTGTTTGAGTACAAGTTCTTTTGCAGGTGTCCAAATTTGATGTTGAGGACCTAGTCGTGGAAGTTAAAAGGAAAGGTCATCTGACAGGTCAACACTTTAGCCAAAACCACCTATATTTTCGTAGTTGTTGAAATACCCAACAGAGTACATTTGAATGGTTTGAAATTCGCATGTCATATTTCCCCGAGCAGGAAATCTCACTCAAAGCCATCATCCCTGGGATGTAGTTAGTTGCACACCCTTGCCCGAACGCGGTGAAACATCTTAAACTGCAAGAGATCCGTTTTTTTTTTAAACGGTAGATATTTTTCCCGTTTGCTCGCCATAAAGCTAGTTAAGGAGGCAAATTGTCTTTGCAGCCTGGATGGAGGATACTTTATGTACGAGCCGGTCCACAAGTGGATTACCTCGAAAGCACACCAAGTTCAGACGATACTGATACTCCTGACCGGCTGCCTAGGCTACATATTGGCTTTTTCACCGACACCCGATAGCAAGGGCTAAATGTTTAGTGTCCCTGTTTTAACAGGGGGCGTAGGACGGTCCTTAACGTCTTTCAGATGGCTAGCTACTGTTAGTCGTTAGCTAGATTTTAAGATTGAGTTTAAATAAGTATTGTAAACCGCATTGACAATTAGCACAGAAAATGTTTCCGTTAACACAAACTGTTGAAAATATTTTCTTATCCTCGGAATATGCTAGATTTGTTGTTGTTGAAAAAGCTAGCTTGTTCTCAAACAACGACGTGTCGACCCCACGGTTGTGGAAGTGGGAACAAATATTTGGTTCCTGATGTCGTTGTTGTACCCCATGCTACAGGGTAACGCCACAGGAAAAAAACAATCATATTCGTTGAAATACATGACACTCCTCCCCCGGATCGTAATAGGGTGCACCCTTCTCGGATCGTGCACAACCCTAACTAGATAGGAATACAGAAACTGCATAACAACTTTTGTTAAAAATGTGAGTGTTTTTTGTGTAACCCTTTCACTTTGGTACCAAATCGAAATATTTATAACAGACGAATTTACTGGGTGTTGAAAATAGGACATTGTTTTGACTTATCCTGCTAGGGTGTTGGGTTGTCGTAACTAGCTACTTGATACCAAACGTTAGCTGCTAGCTAGCTAAACAACTAATCAAGGGTTGGCAAATCCTACATTCTTTTTGGGCAAATAGCCCCATACATTTGAGAAATAACCATTTCCCGAAAAGCAAAAATACCAACTATCAAACTTAAGGAGCTGGCGGATGCTGGATAGCTAACTACCACTGCCTACTAAGCTATTCTTATTCTCCTGGATGGAAAGCTTGTGTGCATGAGCACGCTTCCTTCCTGTACGTTCTGTTCTCTAGCTGGTGCAAATGGAGTCAACGATGGACCCAACGCCTAATGTCACAGATAACTTGTATAAAAGTAAGTAGTAAATGTTATTTACTATTTTCTTTCGTCTCATCTAGTTACCTACCGTAAGGTAAATTGTCACATGCATTCAACTGCAGGCTGTTGTGCTAGTGAAGTAATTTATTGAATGGGTTGTTTTTATCCCCTCTGCTTCCGTTGTAGCGATACACAACATGGCCAAAAGTACGTGGACACCCCTTTAAATTAGTGGATTCGGCTGTTTCATCCACACCCGTTTCTGACAGGTGTTTAAAATCGAGCACACAGCCATACAATCTCCATAGACAAACATTGGCAGTAGAATGGCCCGTACTGAAGAGATCAGTGACTTTCAACGTGGCACTGTCATAGAATACCACCTCTCCAACAAGTCAGTTTGTCAAATTTCTGCCCCGGTCAACTAAGTGCTGTTATTGTGAAGTGGCTCAGCCGCAAAGTGGTAGGTCACACAACGGGGCCGCCGAGTGCTGTAGCACGTGAAAATCGTCTGCCCTCTATTGCAACACTCACTACCGAGTTCCAAACGGCCTCTGGAAGCAACGTTCGCACAAGAACTAGAGCTGTTCATTGGGTGCTTCATGAAATGGGTTTCCATGGCCAAGCAGCTGCACACAAGCCTAAGATCACCATATGCAATGCCAAGCATCGGCTGGAGTGGTGTAAAGCTTTCCGCCATTAGCTTGGAGTAGTGGAAATGCGTTCTCTGGATTGATGAATCACGGAATCAGGAATCAGGCAGACGAATGGACGAAACTGGGTTTGCGGATGCCAATAGAACCTACCTGTCCAAATGCATAGGGCCAACTGTAAAGTTTGGTGGTGGAGAAAAAATGGTCTGGGGCTGTTTTTTATGGTTCCGGCTAGGCCCCATAGTTCCAGTGAAGGGAAATCTTAATGCTACAGCATAAATTACATTCTTGATGATTTTGTGCTTTGAAATTTGTGGCAACAGTTTGGGGAAGGTCCTTTCCTGTTTCAGCATGACAATGCCCCCATGCACAACCTAGGTCCATACAGAAGAACTTGACTGGCCTGCAAAGAGTCCTGACCTCAACCCCATCGAACACCCTTGGGATGAATTGGACCGCCGACTGTGAGTCAGGCCTAATCGCCCAACATCAGTGCCCAACTTTATTAGTGCTCTTGTGGCTGAATGGAAGCAAGTCCCCGTAGCAATGTTCCAACATCTAGTGGAACGCCTTCCCAGAAGAGTGGAGGCTGTTATAGCAGCAAAGGGGGGACCAGCTCCATATTAATGCCCATGATTTTGGAATGAGATGTTTGACTTTCAGGTGTCCACTTACTTTTGGCCATGTAGTGTATCTAGTTGCAGCAAGCTATGGACTATTAGGTGATTACAATCCAATGTGTTTTGTTTACAGTGACTGAAGAGGACGTCAAGAGGTTAATAGAACTGCGTTCCTCCAATGAGGCTCTTTTCACAGGAAAAAGAAATGCTGCCAAGGTTGCCTGGAAGTATGTGCGGGTTGTCATATGTATGAAATTGTATACACCAGTATACCACAATCAGGATTGTAACTGTTTTTTTTTATCTTTCACTATGCAGTGCAATTCTAAAGGGATTAGGTCTTGAGGGAAAGCTGACAGCTGACCAGATTGCCAAAAAGTGGGAAAATCTGAAGACTAGATACAAGGTAAAGTGTGTGTGCACTTGGAAGAAGGAAGTTGGGTGTTTACTGATATTGTAAATATTTACTGATCATATCGTCAAAACAAAAAAGCTTTATCCCAGCAGAGGAGGCTGGTGGGAGGAGCTATAGGAGGACATGCTGATTGTAATGGCTGGAATGGAATTAATGGAACAGAGTCAAATGCGTGATTTCCATATGTTTGATACCATTCCAAGAATTCCATTCCAGCCATTACAATGAGCCTGTCCTCCTATAGGACCCTCCACCAGCCTCCTCTGCATCCCAGTCATAGTCCCACTTCTGTGTTTGTCTTTTTCCTTTAGGATTTAAAATACCCTTTTCTTGGCAAGGACACTGTTTCTACTAGCATAGCCTCCTGGCCATGGTTCCAACTTATGGATGAGGCCATGGAAGGACGCCTCTTCAACAGTGCCCACATTTTGGCGGTGGAATCTTTGGGTGGTGAGGATCCGAGTGCTCCCTCGCCATTAACCAACGAGAGAGAACAGGGGACCGAGGGTGCTGACATTTTGGAGTTCTTGATCAAAACGGAGATGGAGGACAGTGCAGGGACAGGGAACTTGGAAAACAATGCAACAGTTAACACTGATGCAACTCAGACTGGGGCCTCTACTACTATGGGCTGGCGAAGAATGTCAGAATGCTCATATAAAAGTAAGTAAGTGAGCTGAGCATGCTCTGTGATTGTGTTGATAGGTTGACAGTTAATGATTTATTCAAACTTTATTTGTCCAGGAGGTCTGTCTAGATTCCAGGTCTTTAGTAATTGTAGTTATTGATTGTTAGCAAGCTTGCTGCAAAAATAGTGTTACTTGATACAAGGTAATCATTCATATTACTGACATTGTTTCTTGCTCAACAGTGACCGAGCTGGAGACGGAGAGAATGATAAAGCTGCGTGCCGTGAATGAGGCCCTCTTCACAGGCAGAAAACATACCGCTAAGCCAGCCTGGAGGTGAATATGTCTGGGAGGGACAGATGCAGACCGTATTATTGCCAAGCACATTCTGTTACTGTCTGTCCCTAATCCAACCCTAGCTCTTTCACACTTACATATGTCTGAAAGGACTGGTCAGGCTAGCTAGGAAGATTTTTATCTATCAGAAGGCAAAATGGAGCTATTACCCTATTGCTTACACCTATTTGATCATTTCAGATTTCGTTTAGTGTCCTAACAGAATTGTTTTGCAAATTATTGTCTCAAGTTAACCATTGTTGTTTGTCTCCATGTTTTCCTGCAGAGCTATTTTGAATGTGTTGGGTCTTCAGGGAAAGGTGACTACTGACCAGCTAGCCAAAAAGTGGGATAATCTCAAGAGGCGATATAAGGTAGTGTGAGAGGTTGATGACAGTACTCAACTAGGGCATTTGTGTATGTAACTTGTATTAGTGAACTTTTAGTGTAGTGTATAAGAAACATTCTCCTAGTCTGTTGAAGTTATTATTGATTCACAATGTATCTCGCATCACCTCCTGCACAAATCTCCTCGCAATTCCACTCCACACTGCTCTGTCCACTGTGTTGTTCCTCTTTTGGAGCAGGAGTTGAAATGTCCAGCCCGCGGCATGGAGAGCAACCCAAATTCCTGGCCCTGGTTCTACCGCATGAATGATGCTGTCGAGGGGCGTTTTGCCGGCTGCGCCCCCATCCTGACGCCAGTAGTAGAGGAGGGTGATGAGGAGTTTGAGCCCTCTCCACCACCAAGGAAGAGAGCTCGTCGGACACCAGGGAGGGGGGGGATGTCGGAGTTCTTGACAGAGTCAGAAATGGATGAGCTGGTAGAAACAGAGGATAGGAACGGTGCAGCCATGTTCCCAGGGTCCGCCATAGGGGAGTATCACAGGACCACAGAATTCTCATATAAGCGTAAGTGATGTTTTGCCTTTTTTAAAGGGATGATTTGCTCAAAATACAATATGACTGTACAAAATCAATATGATTTCCCACTTAGGCTGGTATTGGTTGACCCAGACAGTTTTTAAAGTGCATGTTTGAGTTATTTAGTTACGTTCACCATCTTGTGACCCGAACACGGAACCCAAACCGGCTGCGCTCGTGCACTATCGTGCATACATTTATGTTTGTCCCCCTACACCAAACGCGATCACGACACGCAGGTTAAAATAAAACAAACTCTGAACCAATTACATTCATTTGGGGATAGGTCGAAAAGCATTAAACATGTATCGCAATTTAGCTAGTTACCTTGCACTTGCTAGCTAATTTGTCATATTTAGCTAGCTTGCTGTTGCTAGCTAATTTGTCCTGGGATACAAACATTGAGTTGTTATTTTACCTGAAATGCACAAGGTCCCCTACTCCGACAATTAATCCACACAGCAAGTACCCACATGGGTGATTGAAAGACTAACTGTTTTGCCAGTTGTCGTGGTAATACTATGAAAGTTTAGATGCCGATCACCATATAAGTTCAAAGATGAAAAGGCCTGGATGGAGCAGAGATGACTAGAAACAATTCGGTTGGCAATTTTATGTGTGGATTAATTGTCGGAGTAGAGGACCTTGTGCATTTCAGGTAAAATAACAACTCAATGTTTGTATCCCAGGACAAATTAGCTAGCAAGTGCAAGCTAACTAGCTAAATTGCCATACATGTTTAATGCTTTTCGACCTGTCCCCAAATTAATGTCATTGAATCAGAGTTAGTTTTGATATTTTAACCTGCGTGTTGTGATCGCGTTTGGTGTAGGGGGACAAAATACATTTATGCACAATGGCACACGATGGTGCACGCGCGCAGCCGGTTTGGGTTTCGTGTAAGCCTTATGAATTATTGGTCATATTTGAACTAGTAGCAACAATAACTAACTGATTAACAGCTTATATCTCCAGGCCATCACTGTTAAACAGTTACCACTAGCCGACCTCCACCCAGTACCCTGCCCTGAACCTTGGACAATGCCACTACCTGGCTACCACCCAGTACTCTACCTTGCACTTTAGAGACTGCTGCCCTATGTACATAGTCATTTGGACATTAGACCGGTGGAAGTCTGTCCTTTGGTCTGATGAGTCCAAATTTAAGATTTATGGTTCCAACCACCACGTCTTTGTGAGACGCAGAGTAGGTGAACGGACGATCTCCACATGTGGGGTTCCCACCGTTAAGCATGGAGGAGAAGGTGTGGGGGTGCTTTGCTAGTGACACTCAGTGATTTCTTGAAAATTCATGGCTACCACAGCATTCTGCAGCATTACGCCATCCCATCTGGTTTGCACTTAGTGGGACTATCATTTGTTTTTCAACAGGACAATTGGGGGGGGCTGCAACTCAAAATTAGTAAAGTTTTACTTATGTTTGGTATTCTCAGTATATATTCTGGTCCTGATGCTAATTTCCTGTAATACTATCCATTTTGCCATGGAGGTTTTGTTCTGTGTATTTAAATACTATATTCTCAAAGGCTCATTATATTGCATTTTAGTTACAGTTTAACCACTGTATTTATGTGTATACTGGATTCTTGACAGGGCTCACTAATATATCTAGTGTGTGTGTGTGTTATTATTTGTGTACTTGATTTACATTTTACTACATTGTTAGGAGCTATTATCATAAGCATTTCGCTGTACCCACTATAACATCTGCTAAACTGTGTACCCGACTGATTTAACTTTGATTTGAACAAGTTACTTCGATAACACGTCTTTGTGAAGAATGACACTAGTTCTATTTGCTTGCATTACAGTGACTGAGGAGGACACCAAGAGATTGATAGAGCTGCGTGCTTCTAATGAGGCTCTTTTCACAGGAAAGAGAAATACTGCCAAGCCTGCTTGGAGGTGAGTTGGCTTGTGTTGGAAGAAAGTATTTGGCTAAATAAAAATCTGCTATTTCCAGTCTATGTACTCGGTTTATTTTGTAAATCCATTATTTATCTGCAGGGCAATAGTGAAAGAGATGGGCCTCGCAGGCAAGTTGTCTGCTGATCAGGTCTCTAAAAAGTGGGACAACCTGAAGACAAAATTCAAGGTAACGTAACTAGTGTGTCTATGTACAATCTCACCCTATTTGTCAGAGCCTGTGGGTTTACTTGTGCATGTATGTAAACATCCATGCTTATTTGTGGTACCGGAGGATGAGCACCGGAGGATGGGTAAGTCTAAGTTTTATCTCCCAATAAATGTAGATCTTCTTTTGTCCTTTAGGACTTGAAGTACCCGCCACGTGGCATGGAGAACCAGAGCAGCCCTGCCTCCTGGCCTTGGTTCCAACTTATGAACGATGCCTTCGAGGGCCGACTGGCCGGGAGAGCCCCCAAAATAACGCCTGTATGGGTGAGCGAGGAAGACTACTTGTTTGTATCCTCGCCGATGCCTACAGAGAGAGACCCGTGTCCCATGCCAGAGAGTAGTGGGATTTCTGAGCTGGTAGAGGCAATGGGACCAGGGGACACAGATGTGGATGGAACTGTTACGTTCATTGATGCCAGTGGAGAGGAGTGCCCCACACCTTTGGAATTCTCCTATAAAAGTCAGTACCATTCTTCATGTCTCAGAATGTACTTTTTAAGGAGGATAAAATACTTTTAAAATGTAAAACTTCAGGAGTTTAAAATGTATGACTGTTGACAAGATATGAGGTAAACAAATATCCACTTTATTTTTGTTTTGATGACAGTGACAGAGCAGGATACGAGGAGGCTGATCAAGTTGCGGGCTGCCAATGAGGTTCTCTTCACTGGGAGGCGAAATGCTGCCAAGACTGCATGGAAGTTAGTAGGATTTAGTATGAAAATAAATGTCAATGACAATGCAATGAAATCAGATATGCATTATCAAAACTCATTGATCATGTTTGTGTGCAGGGCCATTTTAAAAGAGTTGGGTCTCCTGGGAAAGGTGTCAACTTACCAGGTGGCCAAGAAGTGGGACAACTTAAAGAGGAGATATAAGGTAAACGATCAAGTGTTTGTTTGCTGCTAATGTGTGCAACATGAAATAAACCAAACTGCAAGTGGATCAAAATCTGTATGTCTTTAGTGAAGGACCAATCCTTCCTAATGCACATGCATTGCTCAAACACTGTAGTCTGCTCTGTGTTTGTGTTCTATAGTTTGTCCCCTGTTGTTCTCTGAACAGGACCTGAAGTACCCTCCTGTGGGCATGGAGAGCATGGCAGACAATGCTGCTTCCTGGCCATGGTTCTACCTCATGAACGAGGCCATGGAGGGCCGTCTCGCTGCCAGCGGACCTGTCCTGACCCCTATAACGGATGGCGACGACCCAAAGCCTTCCCCTTTGCAGCCCATTCGAAGTAGAGGACGCCCGTTGCTGGACAAAGGCGACACCACACTGGAGTACGACCAAGAGATGTATGCGGACCCCGCCACAGAGGAGTGCCACCGGGCCACAGCGGAGTGTGAGAGGGCCCTAAGAGAGGAGAGGTTGGGTAGGGGGCCAGCTGGGGCCACTGCTGCTCACAAGGGAGTGACACTGGAGAGAGAGTGGGAGATGGTGGAGAGGGAGAGGGCAGCGATAGAGGGGGATAGAGCGGCAGTGGACAGAGAGCGGCAGTGGCTGGAGAGCGAGAGAGCCAACTTGGCAAGAGAGAGGATGCTGTTGGAACAGGACAGGATGGCCCTGGGGAGAGAGAGAGAGGCCTTTGAGAGCCAGAGGGCAGCAGTGGCGATGAACAGCGCTACAGTGGTGCACACTGGACACATCAACCACTGTGGGATGGGGATGTAGACTGATGTTATAGACAGATTGGAAGCCAAGGACTGATCAAGAGCTTTCAAGTTACTTGGAGAACAGACTTTTCAGCATGTTTTCACCTTATTGGCTCGAGATTAATCTCTTTTTACACTATCTCTAAACTTAATGGTTTGTTCAACTAAACCAGTAAGAGATTTCAATCTGTGACACTGCTCACTTGTTTTGAATGATATTTGGAAATTTGTCTGTGTTGTATTTCTTTTGACAGAAAAGGCTAATGATATAAGCCTTAAAGTTTTTGTGATTTGACTCAGTTATTCCAATGACCTCACATCGTCTTTTCAGTATTGGTTGCAATTACAGTATATTGTAATAAAAAAAAAAGGCACCGTAAAGTGAGAACTGAACGCTTAAAACAGTTCTAACTTTTAAAATGTCTCTGAAAGCTGTTTTCACTTTCAAACAATTAAAACGCTGTAAAGTACTGCTAAGAAAGTATGGAAGTGAATTATTGTTTGAAAAATCTAATCACGGTAGGGGAGAGGGTTAAGTTGAGGCATTTAAAAAAAAAAAAAAAACATTTGGCATCACTCAGTCAAGGGAAATGTACGGTGCATTCGGGAAGTATTCAGACCCCTTGACATTCCACATTTTACATAAATATTTAGACCCTTTGCACAGTACTTTGTTGAAGCACCTTTGGCAGCGATTACAGCCTCAAGTTTTCTTGGGTATGACATTACACGCTTGGCACACCTGTATTTGGGGAGTTTCTACCATTCTTCTCCTCAGATCCTCTCAAGCTCTCAGATTGGATGGGGAGCGTTATTACACAGCTATTTTCAGGTCTCCGGAGATGTTTGATCGGGTTCAAGTCCGGGCTCTGGCTGGGCCACCCAAGGACTTTCAGAGTCTTGTCCCGAAGCCACTCCTGTTGTCTTGGCTGTGTGCTTACGGTCGTTGTCCTGTTGAACCTTCGCCCCAGTCTGAGGTCCTGAGCGCTCTGGAGCAGCTTTTCATCAAGGGTTTCTCTGTACTTTGCCCCGTTCATCTTTCCCTCGAGCCTGACTAGTCTCCCAGTCCCTGCCGCTGAAAAACATCCCCACAGAATGATCCTGCCACTTTTTCCATGTACAGTGCCTTAAGAAAGTATTCATACCCCTTGACTTATTCCAAATTTTGTTGTGTTACAGCCTGAATTCAAAATGGATTAAATATTTCTCACCCATTTATACACTATACCCAATAATGACAGAATGAAAACATGTTTTTGCGAATGTATTGGAAATTAAATACAAAAGTATCTAATTTACATAGGTATTCAGACCCCTGAATCAATACATGTTAATCACCTCTGACAGCGATTACAGCTGTGAGTCTTTCTGAGTAAGTCTGTAAGACCTTTGCACATATGGATTGTACAATATTTGCGCATTCTTTAAAAAAAATGTATTCTTCAAGCTCTGCCAAGTTGGTTGTTGATCATTGGTAGACAGCCATTTAAGTCTTGCCATAGATTTCCCAGTCAATTTGAGTCAAAACTGTAACTACGCCACTCTGGTACATTCAATGTAGTCTTGGTAAGCAACTGCAGTGTATATTTGGCCTTGTGTTTTAGGTTATTCTTATTCTAAAACTGATTAAATAGTATTTTTTTCCTCATTAATTGACACACAATGACAAAGCAAAAACAGGTTTTAAGAAATGTTAGCAAATGTGTTAAAAATTAAATTTAAATATCACATGGAGGGGTAAATATGTTAGCTTAGTAGAAATCCAACCCTGGGCTATAGGGCAGGAATATGACCCTTCCATTTGAAAAGATAAATGTTTCTTCCATAGTTCAGAGAGCAATTGACTATTCATTTTACAGCATCAGAACATCAAAGTAACAGTATTTTAACTTCTTCCAAGAAGAACTATTCACATACAATATGCAGCAGAAACATGTAATTAATATGAGAACATCAGTTCATAATCTGTAAAAGTCCCACAAATCCTCAATTATGAAATGGGCCCCTGCCCACGGGCGAGTAGCAGCATAATGGACCATGACAAACAGAGAGGGGGACAGGGGAGACTTCACCTCATACCAGCGTGGATGAAATTATGACATTACCCAGTCAAATCAAGCTTTATTTATACAGCACATTTAAGACATGGAATGCAACACAATGTGCAAAATTAAAACAATCAAAATAAAAACATGAACTACACAACAAACTTAAGAGGATAAAAACTCAAGAATTAACAAAAATGGAATGACTAAAACGCACCCTGTGGAAAGGCAAAGCTAAAAATGTATGTTTTAAGATCTCTTTTAAATTTGTCCACAGTTTCAGCCCCCCTCAGGTTCTCTGGCAGGGTATTCCAGAGGCTGGGGGCATAATAACTAAAGGCTGCCTCTCCATGCCTCTTGGTCCTAGGCTTTGAAGGCCAGTGGACCTGAGGGCCCTACTGGGCACTTAACTTAAAAGCATTTCTGACGTATTGTGCACAATTGGGAATTGATTTAAAAAAACATCTTAAAATGAATTCTAAAACTCACAAGCAGCCAGTGCAGTGACCTTAAAACGGGTGTAATGTGTGCTCTCCAACTGGTCTTGGTCAGTACCTGTGCTGCAGCATTCTGTATGTTTTTCAGTTGACCAATGGCTTTCTTGGGTAGACCAGACAGGTGAACATTACAGTAGTCAAGCCTACTTGTAATAGAAGCATGGATGAGTCTTTCTGTACCAGCCTGAGAGAGAAACGGCTGTACCTTGGCAATCTTTATTGCTCATGAATTAAAATGTGGGGCTATATTCTCAGATTCTCTCATTGTGCTTTGGCTCCAACAATAAGTACCTCGGTCTGATAACTCTGCCAAGAGGTAACATAAAACTGAACAGTACATGACCCAAAATTGAACCATGTGGAACGCCACATGTGATACGTATTTTCTTTGAGTTATGTTCACCAAGGGTGACAAACTCTCGAAAGGTTCAATAGGTCCTAAACCAATTTAGGACCAACAGTGTCAAATGCAGCACTTAAATACAAGAGTAGGACAGAGAGCTGTTTGGCTTCTGTGTTGGCTCTAAGATAATTTACCACTTTAAGTGTGTCTCTATGCTGTGGAGGGCCCAACAACCAGATTGGATTTTTTTTAAACAGTTTGCACTTAAAACAATTGTTGTTTGTAAACCAATTTCTCCAGAATCTTGTTTCAAGCCGCACATAAGAATCATTAGTACATCAACCAAATCCCATTATACAGTGGCTTGCAAAAGTATTCACCCCAGAATTTGAGTGTGCATAACTATTCACCCCCCCCAAAGTTAATACTTTGTAGAGCCACCTTTTGCAGCAATTACAGCTGCAAGTCTCTTAGGGTATGCCTATATAAGCTTGGCACATCTAGTCCCTGGGACTTTTGCCCATTCTTCAAGAAAAAAACTGCTCCATCTCCTTTAAGTTGGATGGGTTGCACTGGTGTACAGCAATCTTTAAGTCATATGACAGATTCTCAATTGGATTGAAGTTTGGACTTTGACTAGGCCATTCCAATTTAAATGTTTCCCTTTAAACCACTCGAGTATTGCTTTAGCAGTATGCTTAGTATCATTGTCCTGCTGGAAGGTGAACCTCCCAGTCTCAAATCTCTGGAAGACTGAAACAGGTTTCCCTCAAGAATTTCCCTGTATTTAGCGCCATCAATTATTCATTCAATTCTGACCAGTTTCCCAGTCCCTGCCAATGAAAAACATCCCCATAGCATGATGCTGCCACCACCATGCTTCACTGTGGCGATGGTATTCTCGGGGTGAAAGAGGTGTTGG